>NW_016158223.1:0-107712 GCF_001687245.7 Rhagoletis zephyria | reverse complement strand
AGCTCTGAAAGTATTCAACTCGGAACCCGCTGGTGGTAGCAGAGGAAGAGGGAGGCCCCCACTGCGATGGAAAGATCAGGTGGAGAAGGACTTGGCTTCACTTGGCGTTTCCAATTGGCGTCAGTTGGCACAGAGCAGAAACGACTGGCGTGCTTTGCTGAACTCGGCCAAAATCGCTTAGGCGGTTACAGCGCCAATTAAGAAGAAGAAGAAATTTCTTGAGATTTCTTATTTTTAGGATAATTTCCCAAATTTAAAAAAACTATCGAAATTACTGAGATTTTAGAAATATTTATATTTTCCCAAATTTTGAGAATTTTATTCATTCTAAAATCCAGCCTGAAAACTCAAAGTGTGAAACATCACAGATTGTCGAAAAATTCTTATGTTCATGGTACTTGTGTATAAAAAAAAATTCTTAGAATTCTAAAATATATTAAAATTTTTGAAAATTTCCAAAATTTTTCCACTTTTCTGAACTTTTCCACAATTTTGTATTGATATAACAGAGTTTGAGAATTTTAAATTTTTTTAAAATTTTGAAAACAACGTCCAAAAATTTTTTTAATCTTCAAAAATTACGAAAATGTTTAAATTTTCAAAAACGACGATATATGAAAATGTTTTCAACATTCGTAAACTTTTAATTTCGTTTGATCAACTTTGTATAATCGACACTTTTACTTAGAAAAAATTTGTTAGAATTCCTACAATTCTCAAAATTTTTACAAAATAAAAAATTGTGATTTACTACAATTTCTCAAATTCACTAAGTTTTAAAAGTTTAGAAAATTTTGAAATTCCACTCAAGTTATTTAAATGGAAACATTCAAGAAATTCAAAATTATCAAAACTCTAAAAAATTTTAAATTGCGCTGATTTTTAAATTTATATACACGATATATGTATGTTGAAAAATACTAATCTTTCTATTAGACTGTCCAGCCTTTGCAAGGATTAAATCGAAACATTTTGGCTAGTAAATTCGTAATCGGCTTCCGCCGTTACACCGACTAAACTAAACAAATAACAATCTCTTAATTTTCCAAGTCGTCCCTTGCCTGGGGGCAATACCTATAACCTAAGCTAACCTAAACGTGACTTTAACTGACGGTAAACAACTGAAAATTCTCGAAGTACCCTTCGACAGCCCTCTCAGTAAGGGAGCAACGCATTATGCTCAAAAAACAGTTTCTAGTAGGGCGCTGCAGACAAGCACGTCGGCTGCCATCTCTATGAGCGGAGTGACGAGGTCCAGCCCCGGATACATCCACCGCTGGACCCGAGACTGTACAGATAGGCTATAAACGGCATTTACAGGGAGACTGCTACTGCCTATACGGACTACTGTATGGACGAGAGTGAGCTTCAATTTCAGCGAGAGTTCAGCGACACTCTTTCCCAATTACTTTCTCAATACTGTAGTAGTCTAAAAAGCGACTAGGCTCCTACTTACCTACTCCAGCAAATTCAACTAACAAACCTCTCACTAAAATACAGAGGCTTCGTTGGCTTGGTCATGTCTTAAGAATGGATACAAATGCTTCAATACTGAAAGTGTTCGACGCGCTGGGGAAGGATGTGCTTGCTTGCTGAACTCGGACGCTTAGGCGATTGCTGCTTTTTTCAAGAAGAAGAAGACGGGTTCTGGATCCTTGTGGTATCACAGAAGGTCCCATTTTAGGGCTATTTGTGCTAGCAGATAAAATCGTATGACATTTTATTTTAAACCATTGTCGATTTCCATACTCATTCTAAACATTCGCAACCAATTATTTGCTTCATTTAATGCAACATCTCACCTTTGAAACTGCTTGTTACATACATACATTAGTATTAGTAGCACAATCAGGCATAAGTGCACATCACAAAAGCAAAAAAAAACACACACAATAGTACAAAGGAAAAATAAGCGAAACTAGAAAATAATTATGTTGCGACAACTAGTAAAACGTTGCATTCAACATCATCGCCGTTGACCTCATTACGCAAAGTTGCAAACATTTAAGCCGAGTGCAATAAAGCAAATTGATTACCACGAAAACAGTAACAGCAATACTAACTGTTGCTTCTTTGTTTTGGTTGTTGTTGTTGTTGTTGTTGCTGTTGTTGTCGTTGTTAAAGCTAGCATCATAAGCCACTGACACATTTACGGGTGTATAAAGTTGTCCATTTGCGAATGGGAAATTAAGCTTTTCCTTGTCGCCAGGCGTTCAAGAAAAAAAAAAGAATCGCTTCTCGCATAAAGAGGGATTAAAATGCAATAAAAATGCGCAGCTGTTGCAAAAAAAAAAAATCACTTATAAAACAGCTAAAAGAAAAGCTGTTGAGAAAAGCATTCTAACGGGTGATTTTTTTGAGGTTAGGATTTTCATGCATTAGTATTTGACAGATCACGTGGGATTTCAGACATGGTGTCAAAAAGAAAGATGCTCAGTATGCTTTGACATTTCATCATGAATAGACTTACTAACGAGCAACGCTTGCAAATCATTGAATTTTATTACCAAAATCAGTGTTCGGTTCGAAATGTGTTTCGCAAACCCAATTGCTGCGAACGGCGACGAATCGACATTTCACGGTCTTCAGCAACACTCTCAGAAACAGACGCAATATTCTCTTCTGTACGCACTGTACGCATTCGTGTGGTTGGTTTAATGTCCAATAAAGTAAACTGAGTGCGAAACTTGGTCACAATCGCATTAATTGTTTGCTCACTTGGTCGATTATGTAGACCATAAATCGGACGTAAAGCGAACCGAACACTGATTTTGGTAATAAAATTCAATGATTTGCAAGCGTTGCTCGTTAGTAAGTCTATTCATGATGAAATGTCAAAGCATACTGAGCATCTTTCTCTTTGACACCATGTCTGAAATCCCACGTGATCTGTCAAATACTAATGCATGAAAATCCTAACCTCAAAAAAATCACCCGTTATAAGTTATTGCTAGCGCTAGCGAAAAAATGACAAAGAACTTGATAAAAAAAAAAAAAACAAAAAACAAAATAGAACGATAAAAAATTTAATGAAATAATCCACAAATACGAATACAATAAAAAAAACGAAAGAAATTTTTATAACCAGAAATTCCAAAAATTGTCTGCTGCTGGGAAGCAAAAAAGCAACGAAGAAGTTCAGAAAAAAAAAAACAGTCAATGTAAATGGAAATGTGGCAAGGGAATGTGGTACTCGTTCGTAGCAAGGCGATTGTTGGTTTGTGGTGAATGGGAGCGCCAATCCAATGATGGTGGTTTCACATAGCGCTAAGAGAGAGAGATCGTCGCCGCGGCCACTCGACTACAGTGCTGGTTGGTTGGTTGGTTGGTTGGTTGGTTGGTTGGTTGGTGGTAGTGGCGGCAACAGCGAGCAAAAATGTCACTATGCAACTAACTGGCAATTGTATTTAGGTATTGGTGTTGCTTTTTATTGCTGTTTGATAGTCGAGAGCTGGTTGTCAACTGCAACTTCCAAACAGCCAACTGTGACTGGGTTATTGAACAGCTTTGTTGGCAGACAAGCTTACTTGTTTTTTTTTTTCTCGCTGTATTTTAGAATAACTTGTTATTATTGTTATTTTCGATTTTTCGTAATTTGGCTAACAATCGCTTTTAGTTGCAGCTAGTTTTGTTGTTGTTGTCATTTAGACGTTGGCCGTTGCACGAACAGCTGCCACCAACAACAACAACAAAGAAAACCACTAACAACTTTTTACGATTTTTTGTATTGCTGCTGTGTAGGCAAAATTATTTAAACCAGCGGTTATTGCGGCTTATATTTTTGTGCGAGTAGTTATGATTTTGCCTTTTCGACATGCATAATAATTTCATTTGTTTTCAGTCCATTCGATTTGTTTTTTTTTTTTTTTGTAAACTTAAATAAAATTTGTATTTTCGAAGGCCTTAGCAAATTTATTGGCCGCAATCGGTAGACAAACGTTTTAGTACGAATTCTTAATTTTGTACTTGTATTTGATTGGTGGTCTAAAATTTACTCCGCGCTTGCTACGACTTCAATATTTTTCTAGCTATTGTGAGCGCATTTTTTTTAAGAACCTGAAGCATTCAAAATAATTGCACACTTATGCATGTTAGGGTGGCTCCTAAAGGCGCTTAGACAATTTTTGGGCAAATTTTTGATTTTGCTACATTAAGGTGGACCATCAAAGTGTAAAAATTTAACACATTTTATTCTGGATTAATTTGCATGAAACAGTTAACGCTCCCTAAGAGTAGGCCCAAGTAGTGAGAGTGTTCATTAGGGTGGGCCTAAAAAGCATGTGGAAAAAATAAAGTCAGAAGTTGTATGCTCTCACCCCTAGGATTGTTCTATACCGAAAAAAAACTTTGACATCAAAGTTTTCCATGCATTTTATATCAAATTTCCTAGAATGGTCAAAGTTTTCCATGCATTTTATATCAAATTTCCTAGAATGGTGTAAAATTCTTGAAAATCAATATTTTCAATCTGAAAACTCTGTTTCTCTTCAGGAGTTTCCCAATAATGTAACCAAATTGTTTTTTTAACCATTTTTTAATAGTAACTATTTTTCATAGGCCACCCAAAAACCCAAGCAAATGCAATATGAGGACCATCAAAAAATCCTTAGTATTAAAAAACGGTATGAGGTATTATTATTGGAAGTCTCCTGAAGAGAACCTGATTTTTCCGATCGAAAAACTCGATTTTCAAGGACTCTATACCATTTCTACGAAATGTGGTTTTCCCCATATAAAATATGTATATACATGGAAAACTTTAAGCGCTTTGAGCGACCTCTAAATATTTTTTGATTTTAAAATAAAAAATAGCGGTATATTTTTTCCGATATATAAAAATCTTAGGGAGTTAGAGCATTAAAATTCCGACTTTACTTTTTTTTTTGACCACCCTAGTGTTCATACAGTAGGGTTACTTAGAAGAATTTTGGGGCTCAAAACAGGGGGGTTGCAGAATCGCCGCCATCTTATAAAAATGAGTAGTCAAGGTTTTTTCCACATCAGTACAGTACACCGTAGCAGAAAAAAATTTCGCTGGACATCGTTGAGTGTTAAATATTTTTGCAGCGCAATTTTGATTTTAATTTTTATTTTTTGCCGAACATAGAGGTTTCCTTTCGTAGTTTTTCGTCATATCTTCGTATATTGACAAATTTCAATAGGATTTTTTATACAGTGGGGCAAAGTTTGAATTTTTTGATAAAAAATTGCAATTTTTCTAGTTCTAACAATGGCTTTAAAATCTTTAGTAAGAAGCGGATTTAGTTCCTCTAAGGACCTTAAAAATTTTAGAGAAATCTATAGTAGGGAAACGAATCGCGCTGACAATTTAGAAGTCGTTTTTTTTTTGTATAGATTGTTAGTTTCATCAGATCCTCTGGTTACTTGCTCGCGCCTAATGTCAGTGGTCACCAACCGGAGATTTTCTTTGTTGAAGCAATGGAGTTAGTAAAACTTGAAGCGAATAATATTAGTTTAACGGGGCTTGGACAATAACAAAAAGCAAAAAAATATAATTTTCAACTTTTTAATCAGATTTTTTTTAGAATTTTTTGGGTATGCAGATTTGTAGCCCAATCAATTACCGTTGATTTTTGGCAATTTTTTTCGCGCAGTCTCTTACATACCAAAAAAAAAAAAAATCCAAAATATTTTTCATAAAAAAATTCTAAAACACCTTCAACAAAAAAATTCTCAAAAATCAATGCGATTTTTGACTAACTCCGAACTTGCATTTTTTATAGGCATTTAGGGATTTACATATGTACATACATATGTATGTGTTTCAGAAAATTGTCTAGAAAATGATTTTAGATATATGTATAATTTCCAAAATTTGCTTAAACGCAAGCATACAAGTAAAATCTCGCCTCCAATTTTCTGTTTTTGGTCAATTAAGTTTATTGCTCAAGTCATGTCTTTTAAAATGAAGTATTTTTCTTTTAGTTTTATCAAGGAAGCAGTTACCATTAGATTGCATGGCGAATTGCTTAAAAATACATCTCCCTATTAGGTTATTGGCTAGAGCAATAAATAATAGTGAATTTTATTGCAGCTATCAAAGTTTTATCGTCGAGTACACATAATAAATACAATGAAAATCACCCAACAAAAACACGGACCAGCAACACAACAAACAGTCCAAGCACAAAAACAATCAACACGCCAAATAGCAAACGGTAAACGTTTCAAATTTCAACTCTGACTTTTGTAAGCGTTGGCGGGTAATTTACAACCGTATTGGCGATACTTTAGCCAGCGCTCAAACATACATACATACTTACATACATACATACGCTTACATACAGAAGTGTTAATGAAGTACACTTTTCAGACTTAAAACAAAGGCGCCCTTCTAGTTAGCAAAGGTAAAGGCATGTGGTTTTATTAGAGTGTATGTAGTTGTCTAAGGGCCGTTTTCTGAAGTAACCTCTAACTTTAAAGCTCACTTTATATTTAAAGGTTGGATTAAAAATAAAGCTATGTCTAAAGTTAAGCATTTCTATTATCGGTTTTTGACGTATGCATGTTTCTTGGTTGTAAATCAATTTAAAACCGACAATAAAATGATTTACTTTAGACACAACCACAAATTTTAATGCAACCTTTAAATATAAAGTGAGCTTTAAAGTTAAAGGTTACTTCAGAAAACGGCCCTAAGTGTGATAGTAAAATAAAAATAAAATAAAATAAAAAAAAAGATAACCGATTGATGATTTTTTGTTGCTTCGAAAGTGTTAAATTGTCGATTTATTTCCATTTTCTTTAATAATTTGCAAAAATGCCAATGACCGCCTACAACAACAGCCTGCTTGTATGTTAGTGCAATGGCCGTGCAATTTATGCACAGTCTTGCTTCTTACTTCCCTCCTTAGCGCTTTCGTAACAAAGTGCTTTACATTTGCATTTCTTTGTTACGTAAAGTATTCACACTTTGTATATTGGAAGCCGCATGTATGTAGGCACACACACACACACACACATGCTGTCGTGCGAGCGCAATGTGAAATGGTCCTGCAATTTATGCAGCTCAATGCCCTCTTCTGTTTGGAAAAAAGGGTATCTAAGAAGGTTTGCAACAGGATGCTGTAACCACTTCCCGTCGAGTGGTGATTTGGTTAACTTTTTTTTATTCATATTCTTTTTTTTCCATGTATTCCCTTTTGTTGTTGCAGTGCAGTGAGTGTTGGTTGTACATACGTGTGTGTATTTGCCGCTTCACTTATTTTTTGTTAATGTTTTTTTTTTTTTAGTTCTGTTTTTGTTGTTTTTGTATTTAATTTACGCGTCGGCTATAAAATTTTCAAGGTGTGATGTTAATATGATGACTTTTAACGCTAGTTTGCCTCGATTTTTCGCACAGCGCTGCAGACAGACGAGAATGTCATCAGCATATGTATGTAAGTGTGTACATTGGGGTGTTTCAGAAACGTTTTTTATAGCGAAATTTGATCTTTTAATTTGAAATTTTGAATGAGAGTTTTTACGCGTACTTCAAAGTCTGACTTGTGTGTAATAATAAAATTCCTTCAACTTTTGAGCTTTGTAAAATCCCATCGAAGGTTCAAAATCTTACAAAAGACATTTTGTGCTTTCACGGCCGTATTTAGGTGTTATAAGACCTTAAGACATAAGATCAACCAGGCCGAGGCGCTACATAAAGCCAGTCGTTAACAACGTGCTCTGGATATCATGTGACCAGTGTTGCCACTCAGCACATTTTTTGTCTACCAAATGAACCTAGCAAAAGTGAAGCTACGCATTTAGAGCTACTACTTATTTTTATCTACATCCTTTTCATTAAGAACTCAACCGGCCAATGATATTCTACCTGGAATATATCGATGTTTCCCCGCTTTCCTGTAATCACAGCACGATATAGGGTTGCCAGCTTCGGAAGTGGATAAAGCAGTACATTTTATGTCTCCAAGGAAATACACTTTTTTTTTGCTTTTTTTTATTCATTAAACAGATGCATTTTTTGACAAAAATTTACGAAAATTAAATATGTTTATAATCACATATTTGAGATCGTTTTCATTGATTAAATGCAAACAAATATAGATATCCTTTTGCAAACAACAATAAATGCAAAAAATAAATTATTAATAATGTAAATAATTTCATATTTTTATTATCCATATTTCTAAAATCATATTAATTTCATATTTTTTAAATTTAGTAATGATTTCTTTTCCAACTTCTGTTTTCGTTAATTATAAAAATTTGCACAAGTACAATGGAGATTTTTTTTATAACAGTTTTTCAGTTTTGTTGTTTCTAAAATTAAAATATTGCTTTAAGTAATTAATTATATTACCAAGAAATGCATCTGCTCGCTTTTTCAAAACAATACCACTATCTGATTATTGCAGTTATTACAGACAGTTTGGGCAATGCTTCCATAAAATTTCAGATTTTTTTTTTCAACAGTTTTTTAATACCGTTAATTCATTATACTGAACTGGAAAAAGAATTACAAAATTAAAAAGGAGTACATTTTCAGATTTTCTTTTTGGAAGTATAGGGGTGTACATTGTAGCAGTACGTCTGGCAACCTTAATTGGATACGACAGTGGCGCTCGCCATAGAAATAAAAGATTTAACCAATTTGGTAGATGTAGCCAATTTCAGTATGAAAAGCATGAGACAAAATGTGTTCAGTCTTGTGGCTCATCCGTAGTCCGTTTGACGAGCCTCTCGGTCGGTAGAGTGCAGATGCTCGTGCCATCTACAACGTAATTCTTTGTTCTATATAACAAACTTTAACAAGCTTTCCAAAATACATCATCTTCTGATCAGTGTGACCAGATGATCTCAAAAAATGCAGCTAACACTCTAAATTAATTTTTAATGTTTAAACTTAAAACTTTGGAGCCGGCTTGAAGCGGTGTTTTTCTGATATCATAACGCTTCTAATATAGCTTGCAAAGGTAAGGTCTTACTGAAAAGTCCCTGCCTAAAAGTGTGGATTAACAAGAGCTCCTCATTTTGTTGATTGGTTTTATCGCAGAAGTAACATATTTGCATATATTTTGCTCTAAGAATTAACCATTGCAATTCAATTAATCTTACATCTTCGCTGCTCGAATTAAAAAAGATTGGTCTAATTAGCAAAAAAATTCAGGACAGAAAAATGATAACGAAGAGGGAAAATTTTTTTAATGCATCAATAAAATTTTTTTTTTTTTTATCAGAGTACTAAAAAGCTGAAAGTTACGCATGAAAAAGTAAAAAACCCACGAAGCAAGACCTAAAATTTCAAGGCTAGAGCAAAAATATAATTGCTAAATTTTTGCCTCAAAAAGGCTAACTGGGTCACACTGCTTCTAATCCTTTCCGAAAAACAACTAACACTAACAAATAAGCTTATATAAAATTTATTCTAAGCCTATGTCTAAAAAATACGCTAAACTCTGTTTACAGCCACAGCCATATAGCGGAATGTTACCAGAACTATACCTGTATATCTTAACGACATAAAATTACGTCCGACTAAACCTTAACAAGTTTTCTTTAAAACTAAACCCTCAAAAAAAAAAAATAATAATAATTCTACCAATTTTGGAAAAGCCCACTCTGCATGTAACTTCCGGACCAGTTCAGCCTCCCCTGGTCTTGTCAAAAAAGGCTGAAAGAAGCAATAAAACTCTATCTCCACTACAGCTACAACACTAACGGGCTCGAGTGGCAGACAAAGCCCACTACGATGGCACACAGCAGGTGAAATCCATTAACATTAATACCAGACATGGCGCTGAATGTCTTCTGTGTACCTCACCGTTCAAGGAGGATGCTAAAAATGAAGAAACAGACCCCATATAGACCCTCATAATATTCAGAAGCATGCTTGTATCCCCCGTACCTAGGTTGCTTGTAACCATAGTAGAGCCGCGGTGCTGAACAAGCCAGCCTAAAACTACCCAAGAGCTTATCTGAAACCTGAGATATGCCAAAGTAATCCAGAGCAGGAGTTTAGGTACGTGTCATACCAGCGAAAGACACGCAGATACGTTCTAGGCATTTAAACCAAGCAAACCCACAATTGAAACGTTATAAGGAATCAAGAGAAAATCAAATAGTCACACAAGGTGTCTTGCTTCGTACTTATGAAAATGTGTACAGTGCGGCTATACTCAATCACTTCTATTCCCGTTTGCATACTATGAGTAACAAGAAGAAACTATTTGGGGAAAGCGCTAAGCAACCCTTGCATAGCTCCGGCAGCTTTGACGGGGGAGTGTCAGGAAAAACGTAACAAGTCTCCACACACGTAGACAGGCCCGCAAATGAAATGAGGACTATGATTAGCGGATATGCACCTAAAATAAGAAGCCCCTATATAGAAAAGAAACGACGCAGAAACAAACGAGCACAGCGTTTAGAGATACACGTACAAAGTGCAGACTGAGACTATGAACATAGAACCCGACGTTCGTACCGAGATGACTTACAATGTCGACCTAGACATCTTCGAGCAATTTGCTCAAACCGCCTCCTGAAGAAATACTTGACGGTAGTACCAGGGGGGAAACCGGATGAGAAGAGGTGGTGTTAGTGGGTTAAAGTTTCACACTGACGGGGTTAAGACTTTCGATGCTTTCCATCTCTATTTGAAAAAAAAAAAAACATACAGAAACAGCAGGTACCTCCGCGCCGTCGCCGCAGAGAAATGCACCACAGGGTACCAGGTCATCCTATACCCAATGGGCCTCCGCACAATGGACTGGTCAGTCTGCCTAAAACCGGTTTTTTGCGATTTTACCTCGCCCATTTCAGTCCGCGAAGACAAAATATTTTCTGTTTCGTTGCGTTTATTACATGCACTAAAACAATCAAGGGCAGTGCATGTATACAAAACAGAAACCTGTTTTCGGTCGACTGCCCAGTTGAGTGTGCTTTCAAGTGGTGGACTGCTCAAGTTGACTGAGCTTTCTAGTGTGCGGAAGCTCAATAGCGATGCGAGCTACAATTGACCTATACCAGGAGCAGAAGAGAGACGCCTTTTGTGAAGATGGAAAGAGAGACAGAAAGATGTGAATGCGAAAATCTGAAGGTGCTGGTAGGTAGGAACGCTTGGCGAAAATTCTGTAAGGAAATGAAGCACAAGTGAAATATCTTAAAGACCAGGTCTGGTTCATGGAGAAACAAACACATAAATTCGGATGAGTGTATCGGGACGAACAAGTCAAGTTGCGAACAGCAGTAATGCGGATTAAAAATATATCGGCCCCGAAGCTGTTAAAAACGGCTGCAAAAAACTGACAGGGCGGAGATGTTCGTACCATTTTGGGTCCCTATCGGCGGAACTGTGTAAGTATAGCACTGAAGAGTTCCATGAATCAGTCGATTAGGCATTAATAGTGTTGTTTGGGGCCTAAAAAGCTGTTCGTTCGAAACGAGCTTTCATGCGACTACTTTCTTGCAATATATTCAATCTGATGTGGAATACTTTGGCGCAGCATTTTACAGCTGAGAGAAGGAGGCTCTGGCGATGAACAAAGGAAAGATGAGCTTTTTTCCGACAACAACCAAAGGATCCTCGCATATTGGGACACACTTCACTATTGGCAGTTACAATTTTGAAGTACTTCGTCTACCTATATTCTAGTGTTACCACCACAAATAATGGCAGTTCAAGTGAAGGATAGCTCTTACTAATGGATACTAGGTAGGGTTCGGTAGGAAATTGAAAATTAGTGGCAGTTATTGACGAACCTAAATTGTGATATAAAAACTTATGATCTGCCTCTTACTTTTATATGGACGATGTCGAACAAAGGTGAGTAGGGGTTGGGGGCTTTCGAGAGAACTATTCTGCGCAAGATCTATAGCTCTGTATTCATGGGCAAAGGACAACAAGGAAGATCGAAATACTAGCTTTTCGACGGCGTTGATTGGCCCAAACTAACAACAACTGTTTGCGCCATATAAAAGTATAAAACTATATTTTGCAATATATGGATTATATTTTAACATAACACTATGCGACAAAATCAAATTTTTTCCAAAAAAGCCAAGTTCGTGCAATGATTTCTGGTAAAGTGGGTAAGAATCATATACGTGTGTCGGCGATTTGTAAGTTGACGAGCGAATTTTTTTAGGGGGTGCTTGTGCACAGAGGGAAGCAAATAAAATATATGCAGGTTTATCAGAGATTTGAAATTTAAGGTCTAAATTTCAGTTTCGGGGTCAACCCAACTAACTCATAAATAGATGGGCCTTTTTTAGAAAATATTACATATCATTTATACCTTAATATATATGCATATAGAGTTTCCAGTTTATTGGATGATTTTAGCACCGATTCGGAATATGTACAAAGTTAACCCTTAAGCACACCTTCAGTTCCGACTTATTGTTGGAGTTTAAGAAGAATTTTGAGCTTTGATTTATTCGGCGACTTATAGTAAAATTGAATGGCAAATATTTTTGTTAAACATTTTAACCCGTTATATCAAAACAAAAAAAAAAATGCCCACCTATTGAGGAGTTAGAGGGTTAAGAGTTTCCACAAAAATAATCTCCGTCGTATTTTACATAAAACTGCCAAGCACATTGTATGTCTAAAATGTGAGGATCATATTGATTTCCACTATTCCCCATAAGAATATTAAAAAGCAGGAAATTTAGACCGTAAATTGCAAAAAATATCCCAGCAGTGCTAGCAAAAAAAAAATATTGAAAATTATTTTGTATTCTTAGTCGCTTGAAGCGTGTAATGAAATTTAATGGGCTGTAAAGCGGTATACCTAATTTTTTTCTAAAATAAAAAAATAATAAATTTGGGTAAATTTTTTTTATTACTTTCCCTTTTTTAATCTTTTCCCCGTCTTGAGGAATTTCTATAATTTCGTTCAACTACTTTTATTATGTAACATTCATTAACAGGAAAAGGTACTTAAATCGATTTTATTCAAAATTTCTTGGCCCTCTGCACTTTGTACAAAAAAAAATGAGAAATTCAAATTCTCTGGCTCGACAATTATTTACAGTTAACTACTCCGTTATACTTAGTGAAGTGAAATTTGTCTCTAATAACATACATATGCGTGCACTTTATTTAGTTTAAAAATTGAGTATCCACACAAACTTGTATCTTTTATTTCATGATCACTGTTTTTTTTTTGCTTGGCATTTAATCTGGCTTATGGGAAGCCATAAAAGTGCTCCACGCCTGCGCAACTAATTGCCTCGTTGTTATTGGAGCACTGCATATAGCTGTAACAACATACATACATACATACATGCATACAAGTGATCAGCAGTATGCTTAGAACCGCTACTTTTCAAAGGTAACACTTTTATAAAATTTAAACTTTTTCATATTTGGTTTTAAAAACTTTACATTGCGAAAGGGATTTCGTTTTTTTAGGTTAATTTTTAAATCACTCTAATTCTGCAAAAAAAAAATCCAACAAGGTGCACTTAATAAAATTTTGTTGATAATGCACAATACATACAATTATGTTTTTGTTATTACACAGTGGTTGTTGTGCTATTGTCGAATTTGTTGCGTGCGGATACAACAATTTTGTGCTCATTTGAATATTTTCTCCGCGCAGCAGCGGTCGCACCACAAATACATCCACGAAGATACCAGACCCCTCAGGCACACCTTTTTATTTACACACTTCCACGCATACTACACCAAAACTAATATTCGTTTAAAATTTACTCAGAAACCATGATCACTGCACCTTCGTTGACTTCGTACGATTGCCGTACGTTGTTTCACTTATTCACTTTGCTGCTATATCAATCGCAGTTTATGCTTTCATGTTTTGTTTTAAACTATTATTCCTTTTCCCCTTTCTACTGCTAGCTGTTGTTTTTTCATAATTTTTTCTTCCAGCTGTAGCAACATTTTTTTCATGCACTTAGTTATAATAAATACACTACATATTTATAAATTTGATTTTGCGCTTATGCTCATACATTTGCTTATAACCTTGTTGTTGGTATTATTGTTGGTTTTCCTTGATGAAGTACGAAATTTTTCTTCACAGTAAGCACAAACTCTTGGTTTTTATATATCTATAAATTCACGTAGACGTAATCGACACAAAGCAAAATGTCTATTAAATATATTTTTGCTAATATAAAGTTGCATGTAAATAAATTTTTTATTCCGTGGTTGTTCCGTCGGTTTTTATCGCGCCAGACACGTCCACTCAGCAACACAAAAGAGTCCACTCAGCGCTGGAGCGCAGGTAAAATGAAACTGTCTTGAAGTCGTATAAGCTGGTGCTGCTGTGGCCACAAATTGAATATATGTATATGTATGTGAGTGGATGCATGCATCTACATGTGTATATATGCTTGTATTTATGTAGAGTTTCGAACGAGTTTGTTTCGATCACTGGTTTGTTGTTGCCTTTTGTCTGTTTCATAAAAAGGTGTAAAGTAAATAGAATTATCGTCTGTGGTGAATTTATGCTAACAGCTGTTTATAAGTAAAGAGAAAGAAAGTAGTGTCTCCTTTGAAACGAGAAAACCAGCTGAGCTGTAAAGTTGATTAAGAGAACACAAAAACAGTTCTAAAAATGATCTGAAGTGGTTTTAGATCCGTCACGTCAGAACTTTTTCCTAATCTCAAAAAAACATGGCTATCGGGGTTTTATCGATTTTGCTACTGATTTTGTTATTGATATTTATCAATTTTGTTATCGATTTTGTTGTCGATATTTATCGATTTTGTTATCGATATTTATCGATTTAGTTATCGACATTTATCGATATTGTTATCGATTTTATTATCGATCTTCATCGATTTTGTTATCGATATTTATCGATTTTTTTTATCGATTTTTTTTATCGATATTTATATATCTTTTATCGATATTTATCGATTTTGTTATCGATATTTTTATCGATTTTGTTACCAATAGTATTATCGATATTGCTGTCGAAATTATTATCGAATTTTTCATCGAATTTGTTATCGATATTTTTATCGGGTATGTTGTCGATATTTTTTGAATATTACTATCGATTTTGTTATCAAAGGCAAAAATGAAGATAAATGAAAACAGAATAACATAAATGTAGTTAGAACGAACATTGATCTAGATAGAAAAAGACAAAAAATATAACCTTAAGCAAAAGCAGATGTACATATGTGTGTATATTGGTTATGTGACAAAATAGATATGTTACGTAAGTTTCACTTCCCCAGTGTGGCCCAGGCGCATTTACTTTTTTGTGTGGCTTTCTAACAACATACATATGTAGTACTCTGCACACAATCTTGATACAACAAACGAAAGACTTAAGAAGCGAACTTTGAAGTGGTTATGCGCTTAACACAACACAAGGAGAGCCAGTTACTATTGAAAATCGACCGCTTTTATAGTTTTTTAGGGGTCCAGGTGTACATATTCTGCTTCGACTTCGACTTAGTTGTAACTGTTTAAATTTAGTTAGACTTTTTACCAGGTGGCAAGCCCTTTCGAAAGTACTTCGGAAATAAAATCTTCTTAATCATCTTCTTTTTTTTTAACTTGACGTTGTTTTGTTGTTTAACTTATTGATTGAATTCAATTAGAGTTTTAAACCGGTGGCTAACCCCTGTAAGAATTTGTACAAAACAAAGCTTTCTTAAATCTCTTTTGTTTGACATCCATATTACGGTACTTTATTTAACTTAAGAAAAAATGAGTTTGATGTTAAGTAGATGGTAGTCAGCTTTTTTAAATTTTGTTCGATTGTTAGCCGTATTGTAAAATTTCTTTGAACTTATATTTTTTATAAAAAGAATTTCACTTTTTCAGCAGCTGGTAGCCCTTAAGGAAATTATATATGTTAATTCGGCTCGTAAGCTATCTTTTTATTCAAAAAAGCAGTAACAAACACACTCATTCAAAAATTTATTGAATTAAAAATTCCTAATTGTCAAATGTTTTCGAAATATGTAGATACAACTTCCTTAAAACAGGTGGCATCCCTCTTAAAAACATTTTGTAAATAAAGCTTTATTAAACTTGTCAATTTAAGCCGCTTTGACAGCACTAAAGGGAGTTGCCTATACGCCGCTATGCCTGAATTTGGCATCCCCTCAAAACTCATACGGCTGTGTAAAATGACGTTGAGCAATACCACAAAACGGGGTTTCAGACAGGACGACTCCCTTTCATGTGACTTCTTTAATCTGATGTTGGAGAAGATAATAAGAGCTGCAGAACTGAACCGCTCAGGAACAATTTACTATAAGAGCGTGCAATTGCTGGCTTATGCCGATGACATCGACATCATCGCTAACAAAAACCGCGAAGTCTGTTCTGCCTTTTCCAAGTTGGATAGGGAAGCAAAGCGAATGGGTCTGGTGGTAAACGAGGACAAGACGAAGTATCTCCTGTCATCAAACAAACAGTCAGCACATTCGCGCCTTGGCACCCACGTCACTGTTGACAGTTACAATTTCGAGAAAGTAGAGAATTTCGTTTACTTGGGAACCAGCATTAACACCGATAATAATGTCAGCATTGAAATCCAACGTAGAATCACTCTTGCCAACAAGTGCTACTTTGGACTGAGTAGGCAATTCAGGAGTAAAGTCCTCTCTCGACGTACGAAAACCACGCTCTATAAGTCACTCATCATGCCCGTGCTGGTATATGGCGCAGAAGCATGGACAATGACAACATCCGATGAGGCGGCTCTTGGGGTGTTTGAGAGAAAGATTTTGCGGAAGATTTACGGTCCTTTACGCGTTGGCGACGGCGAGTACCGCAGACGATGGAACGATGAGCTGTATGAGCTTTACAACGACATGGACATAGTGCAGCGAATTAAAATACAGCGGCTCCGCTGGCTTGGTCATGTCGTTCGAATGGACACCGACGCTCCAGCTCTGAAAGTATTCAACTCGGAACCCGCTGGTGGTAGCAGAGGAAGAGGGAGGCCCCCACTGCGATGGAAAGATCAGGTGGAGAAGGACTTGGCTTCACTTGGCGTTTCCAATTGGCGTCAGTTGGCACAGAGCAGAAACGACTGGCGTGCTTTGCTGAACTCGGCCAAAATCGCGTAGGCGGTTACAGCGCCAAAAAAGAAGAAGAGAAGAAACTTGTCAATTGAAATGACTTTAAATTTTTGTGTAGGTGGCCACGCTCGTAAATGATACTTGAGAAATTAATCGTTTTTGATCTCCTTAAAAATATTTTCGAATTTAAGCGCTTTGAAACCCCTCCCCTTAAAACCCATGTTTTTGAAATATTTTATTAAACATAAAAATTTTAAAAATTTGGCAACCCTTTTGAAAAAATATTTACATTGGCTGCATTTCTTTATTTATTCTGAACGTTTGGAATAAACTTTTTTGTTTATTTATTCTTTAGAACGTTCCTGATGATATGTTGACGTACATTTCAAACGCATTCTGTTTATTCCGGCTGTGAAATGGGATTATCCGAAATGTATAAAGAAACGCAGCCATTATAAGCTACTTATCTATGTGTCAAGCATCACTGAAATACGTTGGAGAATTTTTACCGTGTAGCTGCCATTTTCCAAAAAAGGGTTAACAGAAGCCGTAACAGCAGAAGTGGAGGATTGGAAATGTTCTACGACAAAATGTCTCGTCACGCTCGAATATTGCGTTTAATAGAACTTTGGTTGATAGCCTCAATAGAAACTACAACACTTCTGCCCGGTGCTATTTATATATGTATATTAGGGTGCATCACGCTCCACATAAAAAAAACCGGGACTATTTTACCATAAGATATATAAAATTTAGCATATTTTAAGACTTGTACCAGCATAGTTAGGCAAAATATTATGTGGGCTAGATCCAATTGTAAATACCTCCAAAATCGGATTTTTCTTTTAATTATAAAATTGGTTTTTATAAATAATATTTGCAAAAAATATTAATACGTTATTTAAAAACTTTAACAAATCAATTTAATAGTTTTTCAAATATCTCGAGAATTGGGCGAGGAAAAAATTAAAAAAAAATCGCACATCAAAATTCTCTATGAAAAAATATTAAACAAATTTTTATCTTGAAAAATTCTTCACTACTCAAAAAAATTACAAAAAAAAATTAAAAAAAGTTAAAGTCTTTTAAATTTCTAATGTACTAGTTTTTCTCAACTTCGCGAAGTCGAATTCGGTTTAAGAAAAAATCATAACTCAAATTATTGTAGAATGCAACCCATAATAATATACTAAAATAATGCGCAATACCCAGAGCCACCATTGTGAATTTTTTTAATTTTTTTTTGAGATGGCATATTTTCAACAACTAATTTTTTTATAAAATTATTTTTAAATATTTTTTTCAATATTGATGTGTGTATGTGTGTCACTTTTCAATGTTGTTACGATTTGTACGAATTTATATGTGGACAGTGAAAGAGAAATTATTATGATTAAGAGCCCTCAACTGTGTGTACTATTCACCACGAGTGCTCATTATTAAGCATCAATGTCGCTACACATGTGCATATGTAATGCAAACGCTGTAATATGTGCGCTCACAGCTAAACCCCTAAAAATGAAAATGCTATATTTCTAAGATAACAAAAACCTATATCCATTATATATTTGTGTTGCATATCTGATAATTCCATACTTACCTTTTAATGTGTAACTTGAGCTCTCGATCTCTCTCTCACACACACACCCACACACACACACACACACACACACAATTTTTTGACCACTTCAAAAGTTGTTTGAGGTGAAAACTGGTATAACCAGCGAATGAATTGACTTTAACAAGAGAAGCGATCAGAGCGAAAGGCAAAGCAAGCAACTATTTTTGATCCATTAAGGCAGGAAAAGGGGTTTGTATGGCTTGAGTAAATTGACTGAACGGAAAGGTGTGGAGTTGGGAGTGGATTGTTAAGTAGCACACCGCAACCCCGCAGCCAGCTCGACGAAAGTGCAGTCATAGAATCTGCAATATTTCCTGTGGAATTTCTTTGCTGAGTGGCAAGTTGCCGACGCATCGTTCTAATAACCAAGCCCGAATAACGATGTATGTATGTATGTAATAGCGTCTCAGTTTTTACTATTTATTAGTTGTGTCGTCTTTTATGGATTTTCGTGTTGTAGTTCGGCTGCTGCTGTTATAGTTGACTTTTTCTTTTGCTGTGCTGCTTTATTGTTACGACGGCATTTATGACTCGCTAACGATAAATTGTTCTATGTTTAACGCTGCAATGCTGCAACCTGAGTCGTATCGAACACCTTCAGCTATCAACCATTAACAAAAACAACAAACGCAGAGAGTGGGGTAGCTTTGTGAAAACAAGTTCGTCGCTCGTATCGTATCTTAGAATGAAGCAAAAAATGATAATGTTTTGTCAGGCGGAAGGGAGTTAGTTGTGGTAACTAACTAAGTAGTGACGCTGCTGATGGCGGTAATTGCTGTGATGGCAGTGGTGTTGGTGGTAGCTAAAAGAGCAATTCCGCTCGGTCGCTTGAGCGAATTAGTCACTCTATCACTCGATCAGCGCTGATCGCTTCGTTGCCTTGGTTTAACTTAATTCGTTTAAGCGATGGCGACACAAATGATGGTTAACCGCAAGCGATCGACAACAAAACAACAATAACAACAACAACAACAGAAGCACATAAACCCATCATAGGATCGATCCATAAGCAACATAACAACCATACCAAATAGTGGAGCAAAGCGGCTAACTACTACTGTAAGTTGGCTGACTGAGAGAAGCCCTCAGGGCTGCAACATTGGAATGGCAATAACAATAGCAACAAATAGTAGTAGTAGCGACAGAAAGCTACGACTACGGCAATGGACACAACGAAAAAATTATAAATGAGCAAGCGAATGGAAGAATGAAGAAACCAGCAAACGAAAACACATTCACGATCGATGCTGACCAGCAGCATTTAAGTGCTCACTTTGCTCTTGTTGTTGTTGCTATTATTGGTGCGATTGCTGCTTGACTGCCTTTTCACTACAGTCACTTTGGTGACTGTGACTTAAAGTATGATAGGCTCCACTTACTCTGTATTGTGGAGTTCTCTTTTGTAGTTTGTGTAAATTTGCAAATGTGTGTTTGAAGCAGTGTTCCCAGATTTTCATTTTTATTTTTTTTGAAAAAACTGTGAATTTATGAAAAAAAGTCTTATTTTCGACTAAAAAACTGTAACCATAAAAACAAAGAGAGTTAAAAAAACAGAGTTTTTTTAATTTTATTAGATATGAATAACTAAAAGCGATTCTTTTAAAAGGAAGTACTATAAACAGTTTAAATAATACTTAACTAAAAAAAAAAATGGACTCTATAAAATGGAATATATAATTCACAATTTTATTTAATGAAGTTTAGTTTTATTATTCATCGTAAATTTCGGTGTTAATTTTTTGAAGCATTTAATTCGTTAGCTGAATAATTTTTAAAGCAATCTTTAGTTCGTGAAATAGCAGTGGGTGCTGAAATTTCTACTTTATTTATTGTTTCATTCAAATTGATTTGGAAAAAAACTCTTTCCAGGTTCGCTGTGGTGACTGGATTGCGAAAGACAGCTGAAAACACTTCCACTTCTATCTTTAAAGTCGACTTACAAAAAAAGGAAAACGAAAAAGTAATTTTAAGTTATTCGTTCCGAAGCAGAAATTTCGAAGAAACCTGTAATTTGTACTGGAGGTAATTTAAAGAACTCTAAGCTTGTCTAAAACACTGTAATTTACAGTTAAAACCTTGAATCTGGCAACATTGGTGTCAAGATTGTTCCTCTTGGTACCATGTACATACATTAAGGTGGTCAAAACAAAATCATGCGAGGGGAAAAAGGTTAAAATGTTACATTCTGGCCCCTAGGATTTTTCTAAATGGAAAAAAAGAATATCCGTATTATTTGTTAAAAAATTATTGAAAAATATTGTTTTTCAAGAATTTTATACCATTTCGACTAAACAGTGTTTTTCCCATATAAAATACATATAAAACTTCATGGGCTTTGAAGCAGTTATAACTTTTTTGTTTAAACAAAAAAATACGGGTATTCCTTTTTGTCCATTTAGAAAAATCCGAGTTGGTGAGACCTAAACATTTTTTACTTCTTTGTTTGCACCACCCTAATGTATATATGTTCCTTCATATGTATATATGTTTTGCTTCGCGCTGGAATGTGCCGCATACATAACAATCGAATGATCAAGCTTCGATGATCAATGTTGTGCGATTGGGTCGAGAAATTTCATGTGAACTCATGGCTTTGAGGCATTTCGCTCAGCAACAATAATAAGAACAATAGCGAAGTATATGAATGTTTATTAGGGTGGTCAAAAATGCAACAGCAAAATGACCTTTTTGGAAATTTTCCACTGGAAAAGAACTCCCACTTGGAAAAAACAGACTAAAAAATAAAATGATGATAATTCGAAAAAACATATTTGTTTTTAACGATTTCATAGCTCTCGTCGAAAAAATGTATTTTCTTAATACATTTACAATATATAGGAAACTCAAAGCTCTGGCAACATTAAATGTTAATTTCAAAATAAAAACTACGGGTCTCCTTATATATTGGGTATTCTTCAGTTCTGACAGGTGGCTGAACAAAATGGCCTGCCCTAATGTACATAAATACATATTTGTGAGTATGCAGTTGTGTTTTGTTTTTGCTGCATTCTTAAATTATGTGACGGCGTTTGGCAAGTGCCTCTTAAGAAACTTGATCACTATGAAGTTGGAGAGCTGGGTTATTGAAAAGAGTTTTTTACTCTAGTTCAGTTTTAAGTCTAAGAGAAGAAAGTAGAAGTGAGAGAGTTCTCCCATATGGACTGCGACTAACATGTCTACCGGAGCACAAAATATAGCAAGTCGCATTGCAACAATTTCTTTATTTACTTTTTTTTGTATTTTTTGACACTATAGTCAGCTACAAGGAGAGTTAGTTTGTGGCTAAATTTATATGTAATATCTTCTACTATAGTGGCATCGACGTAGGGGTTAAAACTTAAGCAATCAGATATACAAATTTGCTTCCTACATTTAAGTACCACCCCAATGCACATAACGGGTGATTTTTTTGAGGTTAGGATTTTCATGCATTAGTATTTGACAGATCACGTGGGATTTCAGACATGGTGTCAAAGAGAAAGATGCTCAGTATGCTTTGACATTTCATCATGAATAGACTTACTAACGAGCAACGCTTGCAAATCATTGAATTTTATTACCAAAATCAGTGTTCGGTTCGAAATGTGTTTCGCAAACCCAATTGCTGCGAACGGCGACGAATCGACATTTCACGGTCTTCAGCAACACTCTCAGAAACAGACGCAATATTCTCTTCTGTACGCACTGTACGCATTCGTGTGGTTGGTTTAATGTCCAATAAAGTAAACTGAGTGCGAAACTTGGTCACAATCGCATTAATTGTTTGCTCACTTGGTCGATTATGTAGACCATAAATCGGACGTAAAGCGAACCGAACACTGATTTTGGTAATAAAATTCAATGATTTGCAAGCGTTGCTCGTTAGTAAGTCTATTCATGATGAAATGTCAAAGCATACTGAGCATCTTTCTCTTTGACACCATGTCTGAAATCCCACGTGATCTGTCAAATACTAATGCATGAAAATCCTAACCTCAAAAAAATCACCCGTTATATATCTTTTGTTAGGCAATGTTTATGTGTAGTACCGGAGAGTTTGTGATAAGAGTAGGAGCAAAAAAGGATCAGTTCAGCGCCTTCGTGTTGTCATTATGGAGAACCCACTTCAAACAAATACGTACGTATATACATTAGGGTGGTACAAAGCAAGTAAAGTCGGAATTTTATTGTTCTCACCCTCTAGGATTATTCTGTAAAAATATATTCCCTTGTTTTTTTTTTATCAAACAAATATTTAGAGGTCGCTGAAAGCGCTGAAAGTTTACCATGTATTTTATATGAGAACACATCGGCCAACGCTGCTTCTAACCAGAATACTTCTAGAAACAATAAAAATATTTTACTTAACCACTTTTTAATACTAACTATTTTTAATGGGTCACCCAAAAACACTAAAAAATGTAATAAAATAAATATACTTAGAGGATATAAACCAATACTTCTCATTCACATACTAAACGAAAGCATTGAAAGAAACCTAAACAAATTCATCGTAGAGGCTTTCGAGCATTTTCTTAAGGAGAAAATCCACTGTAAACGCTCCCGTTGTTTTATAATTGTAGCCTTCTTCTAGTGAGTTCCACCAAGCAAGGACTCCGTGAAACAAGAAAGGCTTAAATCTCGTTTCATATTTAGAACTATGAATTACTCTGGGCGAGAGACCTCACCTTGTAACGATAGCTGCCCTACAGCAGTACAAGAAAACCGACGCTTATCTTACCCTTTCCTCAATGCTAGGCTTCCACGACAGCTTCCTATCCGGGATCATGCTTAAGTACTTGACTCTGTCTGAGATCCGCAGACGAGCACCCGCACTCGAGGGAAGAGCCACAACGGGTATCTTGTACTTGCTGGTAAACACGACAAGTTCCGACTTGCTGGGGTTTATTGCAATACCACCGTTGATTAGTTATCTGGTTCAGGTAACCTTGAGCCAGATCAAAAAGTGTGTCTAGAAATCGTCCCTTAACCAAAAGCCGATAAACCACTTTTCCAGTTCCTCTAGAATGCCGTTTACAACCGCAATCCAGAGCAGAGGAGAGAGAACACCGAGAACACCAACTTTTGGAGTGCCCCTATTGACACTGCGCTGAGTGCAGGCGCTACCCTACTCCACCGCGACAATTCTGTCACAAAGTAAGCTGTAGATAAGTCTTATTAGGTTGGTTTCAGCCCCCATATTATGATTTACCAATGTGTGCATTGCGGTATCAACCGACCTTTCGTTGCAATAAGCATGTTGAGATCTTGAAAGACAGTCGTTAAAAAAAAAAAAAACGGAGACAGACTAATTGGCCCAAAATCCCTAGGGGAAGAATGAGAGCCTTTTCTGGCCTTTGGGATTAACGCAGCATTTCTATGCCTTGGGAATGTACCCAGCCCTCACGCAGTTCGCATAAATAGGGGCCAACCAATTGTACGACACCTCCAGAGCCCTTTGCAGCTGCGCAGGTATGATTCCATTTGTCCCCGGCGACTTGAAGAATTTGTACAAATTTATCACCTAGGCCATGTGACAATCGTCCAGAAGATCGGAAAGAGTTGGGGACCTGAAGTGCAAAACTTTAATTTGACACATGATTTACCTTTGTACGATTAGTGGATCGCTTGGAATAAGCGCCTTGTCTTATAATAATATATGGTATAGATTTTTAATTAATAAAATCGATTTGTTGAATTGGTACACTTTTACCGTTTTTGTGTATTCTGCTTTTACCATTTTCTCATTACTTTCATACTATTTATGGTTTTAAGTTCCTGTACTTCTTTGAGCTATGAAATAGTTGATCACGTTATCCATACCGAACCGTTGGACGCATTCTACGCCGAAAATTCAAAAATAAGCAGGCATAGATTTAAAGCGCAGTTACCCATGGACGTAAAAACGGAGGATATGTCAGCTGACACGATCTATCTTATGGGTTTTGCGTGTTGACAAAAACTCAGCACCGCATTACCGTGACGTAGACGTTGCTTCTCTCTCTCTCTCTCTCTATCAACAGCAAACTTGATATGTTTCTACGTTCTTCTACGCTACGCCTTGTACACGTTCGTGGGTAACCGCGCTCTTATGCAAAATAAAAAATTATTTGCAATAATCAAAATTTGTTGTGCAAAAGAAAGTTAAGATCAAGCTATCAATCATTCAAATACGCTAAGTTGCGCCTGAAAGTATGCATGTGCCGGCGAAAAATTAAACATAAGCTTAATTACATACATTTGTAGGTCTGTACTTTTAAACATTCCCTGCAAGACAGCTGAGCATCATATGAGCGCTCATTTTATCATTTTTGCCAATTACAAAAGTGCTTATCAAAGTATTCAATTTTGTTCAGACCATGGGAAAAAATTGAGTATTTTCCTCTTTTCGGTGTGATTTTATATCACTTTGAGATGAACGGCAATTTCGTATAAGTGAAAATTATATCTGATTTGCACTAAAATACAACGCAAATAATCATTTTTATGGTCATAACTTAATTATCGCGGATAACAAAACTAGTCATTATTGTCATTAGAAAGTCCTCAGTACTAATCGTCCAACTACTCATTTAATGAACTGCAAAAACAAAATTATTTTTATAAATGCGCATGTATTAGACACTAAATTTGTTCTAATTTTTGCCTAAAGTGCTCAGCAACGTCTTGTAGGTATTCCTATACATATAGTATGCACATATGTTTGCATTGGTTGCATTTGATAGTACTAAGGCGGAAAACTGTATATTTCATGCTAATAAGATGGAAAATGTGTGTTTTTACACATAGTCAAAAACGAAATATCAATAACTCAATATTTAATTTTTTGTTTTTGCGAAATTAAGAATGAAAAATACATATTTCGTGATAGCTGGGTACACCAAAATAAACTCAGCAGAGTGAACAACAAAAAAAATTATTGGTTATTTAAATTTATTACGTTGCGTTTTTTATATCCATAAATAACGATACAGTTTCATTAGATCTGTGTCTACCCCGTAAAAATTCTCCTCTAACCACTCAGCTACAGCGGCCACTCCGTTCTAGCTTCGCTCCGGTATTTTATTTCGCTCCGAGCTCCACTCCCGGTCCCATAGAAAAAATTTATTTATTTGCTTATAGGCGCCATAGATACGGTGACCATATTTATTAGAGCCGAATACGGGACAAAAAAAAGTTTTGCAAATTTTTCCACAAGAGCTTACAGATCTTAAAGCCTGCTTCAATGCTCCTAGATATATTAGCCCTGAAACTTTATCTTTTCAGTAACATCATACATTTGTAGGATAACTTTCTCGAGATTTTTACCCCGTAAAATTTGTTAAAAAAATTAGTTAAATTTTAGTAATAAAGTGCAATTCTAAGTCGTTAAGGCTTACCATTAATTTTTGGCAATTTTTTTTGTTGACAGTGTTACGCATTTTTTTCATACAAAGTAAGTATCTTCGACCATTTTTTTGAAATAGAAGCAAATGAGCAGCACTTTCCACTCGCACTTGATTATACTCAATTTCACTTAGGTACAAAACTGCAAACCAATTTGTTTTTTTTTTTTTTTATTTCAGATTAGAAAATAATAACTGTTTATGGAGAAAATTATGATCATATACCAAGATCACTTAAAACTCCTTCATAGGCATGCCATTTTAATGAGCTGCTAAGCCGTCGAAACACCGAATACGGGACAAATACAGGACATTAAAAGAAATACAGAACATTTGGCGTTCTGTATAAAATAAATAAATTACCAGGACGATGGGTCAAAAAAGAGGAATGTCTCGTATAATATAGGACGGATGGTCACCGTAGCCATAGACTGTGCGTCTGACTCGTGAGCCAGCTGTGTACGTGTTAATTCGCCTTTCGACTACACACATTCGAGTCATTTAGAGTCGTGTCAGAGTCATGCCAGTATAACTAACACATATTAATTTTCACTAACAACGACTCGCGAGTCAGACGCACCGGGTATATCGCTTATTACATATCGAGCCATACGGCCAAAAAACTGGAGCCGATATTCTTTTTTTAATTTTCTTTTTTAGTGCTGAAGTGCGGTTAGGGCTCGATGACAAATGCATGTACATACATATGTATGTATTTTCATGGGTTGACATACAAATATACATACATATGTGTGTACAGCTATTTATGTCCATCCCAATGTATCTTGTCTTGTAAATAAAATTACGTTTTTTCATGGCAATTATCCCAGACTGCTGGTCATTGTGCAATGAACAGTAATGCCAAGTAAAATAAAAAAAGGATTAATTAAATTTATTAACTGAAAATTTAGCTTTAAGGAGCCAAGGAGCAAATAATTTTATTTTTAGCTTTTAACTCTTTGCTCCAGCTAAAATCCTTTGTTCTTTGGCTCCTTGCTCCTTTCCCCCGCTCCGCTCTGAAGCCCTGCTTGTTTTTGACTTGAACCCTGAAAGTAAAATCAATACTTATTGTTTGACGAATTGCTTTACCAAAAACTTTTCTTTTTTACTGTCAGAATCGCTTGTAAAGTGGGAGAATGAAGTCAATGCTGTTATGCATGGTTAAGTAAACAAATGTGTATGTAAGTTAATAAAAAAAAAAATGGCATTTCGTATACAAATTTTGAGTTCAAGAACAAAGTTTGCGCAGTGAAAAACAATTTTATCAATTTGCTGACAAGTTTCATTTACTTATACCTAGCTATGTTTGTATATCTATTTAAGTATGGTCTTTCTTTTACTTATTGGTGTCTTGTAGTTAATTGAAAGACAAAAAATGGATGTTACAAGTTCACATGACTGGTGCACCACATTTGTCAAAAATGGTTTTGGCTTGCAAAATACTTTTGGTTTTGGCAGCCACTCAAGGCGACAATGCGCTTAAATATTAATACAATTTAATATACAAATGTACATATGCATAATAAACATATGTACGTATATGCATGTTTTATTGTGTTTACAAAAACAAAAAACACACAGGACAACGCTATTTGTAGACAAAGTTTAATGCACTCAAATTACCACAAAAAAAATTCAAATAGAAACTCTCCCGCCAAAAATTGTATTGAATACTCTGAACGCCAGCAACAAAAAGTGATAACAATAAAATTTACAACAAAAACGTAGCAGGTCTTTGAGAGCGTCAAAAGTCATCGTCGTCGTCGTCGTCGTCGTCGTCGTCGTCGTCGTTGCTGTCGAATACATTAAGCCACAATTATTGATCAAACTTGGGAGCGTGAAATTGGTGCAAAAGTTGCATGTTAATAGCAAAGTAGCATTGGGGCCAGCATTGGTTAAATAGGTCTGGGGGCATTAATGCACATATTTATGTTTAAATAGGGGAGCCAATGGAAAAGACAGTGGCGCCAATTTTTTGCGACTGGGTTTGAAATGCCGCTTCAGCGTTTCGAGTGTTGGACAAAGTAAATGTGGTTGCTTAGTCCATGGAAATTTGACCACTCACCAAGTACCGAAATATTCAATACTTGGGCGAAGTGCTCGGGTATTTACTTCCAATAAGTATTATATCGCAGCAAACTTGACCAATTGGCACTCTATCATACATCGATATTGCTTACAATAGGCCACTCGAAGGCCTAAAAAGCCTTCTCATCTTTGTTCGAAATCGCTTACGTTTCTGCGCTAAAGTAGCACCTGTTGAAATCGAAAAACTATTTCTCCTAAATTATTATAGACAGCCGAACTAAATTTCACACCATTGCATTTCTAGATCTGTACCCATTATATATGTACAAGTATTTTTTAAGCCGGATTAAGTCCGAGTTAATCCGGATGAACGCTGCCGTCTGTTTAAGATTTTAGATACGGTAGCGTTGATCCGGATTAACTCGGTTGTTCGGAACTATTTCTGAAATTAACTGTAGTTGATCTGTACTAAGTCCTTCAGCTCATCGCCAAAACTAATGCGGATCAGGGGAATTTTCGATGACAACACTAACCCAAATGGCAAGCCGTTTATTGTACAAGTAAGCAAACAAAGCAAGCGAGTTCGACGTCCTCCATAGCCGAGTGCTGAGAGCTGGGCACTACAATTCCGAAGGACACAGATCCTCGGTTCGAGCATTGCCAAATAGTTTTTATAAATAGTTTTTAATTTGCTTAAATTTTATTTGGAAGCTACGTGGGTATCACTTATTGCGACTCTTGGGGCACTTGCAGGCCGGCCTCCTCTGCAGTTTATAATCAATAAATCTCTGTGGACTTCTACCTTTAGAGATTTAATTTCCTCATAACTTCAAGGCTTTTCTCCCTAATAGAAACATCTGCCACAATGTGCGATCTAAACTTCGCAAGGATAGCCACATTTGAATATTAATAGTTTCAAGCCTGACCAAGTCGTCGGTGCAGATCGGTAAATTAAGAAAAATGAAATGAAAATTATATTGGCCATGAGAACCAAACCCATATCTTAAAAGATAGTGCTAAAGTTCATTGACCTCAAGTAACCTAATCTAGTACATGCACATCAGATCGTTTGCTTAGGAAATATTTCTATTTGATGGCAATTTCGAATTGGTTTTTCTTTGTCGAACATAGGGGTAGGTAGCCCTTTTACATTTTTTGACTTATCTTCGGCACTTCTGGTCATATTTTAAACAATTATATCGACATTTTTGTCTAGAGGAGACAACTTCGACACTTTTTTTTTGCTGAGCTTAGGGTCACATTTTTACAGTTTTTTTGTCATATATCGATGCCCTTGTTTCGAGGCCACATTTTTTTGTATCCAAGTTTACCTGGTCTAAGTTCTTATAATCCTAACGTAACATCCCCTAATTAGTGAATTAAATCCACCAAAAATTATTTTTTTTTTTAGAAAGTATTTCGATTATTTCAGTAGAACTTAAAACAAATTATTGGTGAAGTTATGTAGGTATCACCGAAAATGTAAAAAGGCGACACCTAGGCTAAGTCCGCTCTGCCTAACATGAGCGGACTTTTTGACCGTTTTTCTTTCTTTTTCGGCCACATATGTAAGTTTAGTATTTCTGCATGTGGTGCCCAAGGGGTTTCCGCGTAAGTGGAACTATGGGCTTGACAACCCCAGGGTACCCAGCCAAAGGCTACCAGTCCTAAGTCGGTGGAGGCTCAACTGGTAGAAGTCTACGGCTTTCGAAAGTCTTACCAGAGGCATTTGAATTGATCCGTTGTGCTTAAGTGCACCGTGATGTTGAGCCATTTTGGCAGACAGTCACGTTTAAGCTTAAATACAGCTGCTGCATATGGTGAAACTAGCGCACCGACCACTTGCCTGTTTAAGATATGCATAGGTCCCTTAGAATGAACTTAAAGGTAGCGAGCGGCATGTCTAAACTCTGCTAGGACTTCAAGTTCGTCTGTCTTCTCATTGCCTGGTATGTACCGGTGCCTAGCACCCATACAAATTGAAGTGTAGATCTGCGGTAATTAGATGAAGATATTATTGCATATGCCTTCTCCTGTTTGGAAGACGCTGCGGTGGTCGGATAGACGAAATATTTTTTCCAGCTCAAACTGGGCTGAGAAGATCCCACATCTTAACCTCTAGTTTTGAACCATAAGTGTAGAGGTGAAGTGATCCAATTTCTTCAGGAGCCGGCTGACTAAAGTTCTCTTTCTGTAACAGGAATACTAAGCCTCTTTGTAAGGTTTAGATTTGTTACACCCAATCCCTCTCTTACGGCTGTAGAGGGCTACCGTGGCTTTCTTAATAAGTTCCTGTATATTTTTCGCTCGCCCATACCACATGCGATAAAACTCTTCACATATGTAAGTATCTTGTAATTTGTATTTTAAAAATCCGTACCCCCTCACTAAACGCCAACACTGTTCTATTGTTATTCATTTATTTGTGTGCAGCCCTTCAGGCATTTAATGCTCAAATTATGCTTAGGAATTTGTTTATTTTTGTTGCTTTTTGCAGCACAACCTGACACCAAAGCCATAAAACCCTTGAATTCCTTTCTCATTTTTTCTGCAGCGTCCCCTTCCGGTAGCAAAATTTATCACTGCTTGTCAGGACACTTTTGTTTTTTTAGTATGGGTCCCATCGCAACCGTTCCCCCGCAAACGTAGCTGCAAACGAAAACAATCAACTTCAAGGCGAGTCTATAAAAGCTGCCCACCAACGCTTTTGCCGTTTCAGTTCGACGCCTAAATCAAAGCGACTCGCGCGCGTAGCCACAACTATCAACAAATAATAATTATTAATTCCACTAATAAAGCATAATTAATTAAAAAAAAAAATCGTAGCAGGGTTAAACGACCGCAGTTGTTGCCACTTGCCGCGCACATCACCGGAAAACGCGACTCGGAATCGCGAATTGCAAACGTCTCATCTCGTCTCGTCTCGTCTCAATTTGTTAGGGCGCGCGACTTCGCGGTGTCTTCATCGTTTATTGCAACAATTTGCTAAGCCGGAAGGAAGGAAGTGCATGTCCGCTGTCATTTCCCTTTCTGATTTGCAATTTCATCGTTTTGTGAGTGGAGTGCGCGAGCGCATGTGTGTGTGTATGTGCATTCAGTTTAGTGTTTGTGGCAACGTTGCATGTCAAATTATTAAACCGCACACATTCAAAAGCAACAACTTGAAACCGCAACGTTGTTGTTTGAAAAGCTGTACTGCAAAAACTTTTCATGAAATAAAGTTGTTCCTACGTTTCACCATCTATTTACTTAAATGTGCACTTTATTTACATTGACAGTTGTTGTTGTTGCAATTGTTAACTACACCACATTGCAGTGCTGAAGATGAAGTCGGAAAATTTCTTCACTACCTTAGCTAACTTGAATCAAGGCGCACGTCAGTCATACGTTTCGCAACTGCTGAGCAGCGATCACGTCACGCGTCGACGCCGCTCATCGTGCGGTCATTCGGACAAGGATAGTGTTAGTAGTTCGCGCATCGGTGGCAAAAGGCATCGCATAAGGCAAGCACGATATTTTTGTCTACATATATATATATCCAAATTTATTTTCATATTTTAATCAAATTTCAAAAATTAATTAATTTGTGTTTTTTTTACATCAATTGTAACTAGTACTTATAACAATTCCGCCAAGTGTCGATAACTAACTGTACATTCATCAAACGTCCTACATATTAATTTGTGTGACTAAAAACATCTCCAATTAAATATTTTGTGCAATATAAGTTCAAGTTAGAAATGGAACTTAAAAACTGAACTTAGAAATAAAAAGATTTTAATAAAAAAGAACGTCATTCATTTAAATCTATCTTATTAAAAAAAAAAAAAAAAAAATATAACTAGAGCTCGGATTTTTATGCAAACCGAATATGCAAAATATATGCAAGAATTAGGCAAAATATATTAAAACGGTTTATAAAATGTACATAGTTAGATATGCTAAAACAAAGTTTTATGCAACAATTTAAATAACACCGTCCGTGTCCGTGTTATTAAGATTTCAACATTTTTTTTATTCATCATATTTTATGTACGCTCATATTCTCATACCGATGGATCAAAGATGGAAGGCGGCAGTACTGGAGCAGGCGTGCTTGGACCAAGGTTCCAGAAAAGTCTGCCAATGGGCTCATACGCAACCACATCCAGGCGGAAGTATTCGCAATCGAAGTCTGTATTCGAGAATGTCTTCGGAGAAGGACAAACGGGGCCAGAATAAATATTATGTCGTATAGTTAGGCAGCACTAAGGGCCCTAGACTCATTTAGAATGGCATCAAGTTGTGTAGACAGTTGTAAAACTCTTCTGAACAACCCAGGAGACCATAATAAAGTTACTCTTTGGTAGTCCCTGGGCATAAAGAGTTTGAAGGCAAAGAAAGGGCTGACTATATCGCAAAACGCGCATGTATGGCCCGGATCCATTCTGCTTAGGAGTTGGGAGGAATCTCAGGTTGCTGCCCACTGGCGTAAGTCAAAGGGAATGGGACAATTAAAGAAATTCATAACTCCTTCCAGGAGGAACTTGAGGAAAGACTCTTTCCAGGAGGAGAGATTCCCTGAACTCAGCCGGGAGGATCAGGAACTCTTATAGGCTACCTGACAGTACACTGCAAGTTAAGGTACCATCTGAACAAAATGGGGCTTTCTGTAGAGACGGACTGCAGGTTCTGTGGGCTGGTGGAGGAAACCTCAGAGCACATTCTGTGTGATTGCCCGCATATCATGAATCGCAGACCAATATTTGGAACACGGCACCCACCAATGTGCTTAATTTCTTAAATAGCCTAAGGTTGGAGTGACTACAATTAGGGTTTAGCACAGCGAGTATAACCGACGTAATAATAATAGTGATATTAACATTTCAGAGAAAATTAAACAAGTTTTGTTAAACGCGTATCCTCAAATTTATTAACAACTTATGTTTAGTTAACTCTTTAAACTCTAGCTGCCAACGACCCTCCTCTTTTACAACCAGAAGAGGAGGAGAAGGAAGAAGAAAGTAAGAGCGCAAAAGGCAAGCATAGGAAACCCTCTAAAACTCGTTATCCCATTCAGCCTATACGACTGTCGTATCACATATTTTCTTTCGTATGGTTTTCGATCCGTGAACGGATGTTACGATTCGAGCCCTGGTTGCCAGAATTAGCCATGCAAGAATTCGCCTTGGGTATATTTTTAGACACTGAGGGTACTTTTTAAAATGTCAGCTTCGATAGCATGTGCAATTCTGCTGTACTCCACATTATGTACTGATAAATCGGATTCGTTCTATGCTGGCGCAGCGCGTCATGACGTTTCAAGCAGAAGGAAGTCAAGTTGTCGCGTGCAGAGTTAAAAACGGCTGCCATCTTTTTAGGAAATATGCAAAATATATACAAAAATATGCAAATATTAAAAAAAATATGCAAACATCTAAAATATGTGAAAATATGCAAAACATAATAGGACCAAATTAATCCACTTCCTCCTATAATGAGTTTCTCCCCAGGTCTAGACTTTTTATAATGTTAAACAAAAATATGCACTTGCATAAATATCCGAGCTCTATTTACAGCCTAATATGTATATTAGGGTAGTCCTTAAACATCAAATGAAGGATTTTTTAGGTCTCACCCCCTCAATACACTGTCACAGATATCACGTATAAATTTTGGTTCCGATTGGAGTCGTTTAAGGCATATCGCAAAGGGGTCAAAGACCAAATGCCTCTAAGGACTCAAAAAATGGACAATATTTTTTTTTCATTTAATCGATACTACTAAAGTCGAGGATATCACATATAAATTTTAGTTCCAATTGGACTCGTGCGCCACCTATGGGAAAATTTTTTAGTGGACTTATTTCTTTTTATGTAGTTAACATACATATGCTCTAAATATTAACCAAATCGGACTACAAATACGGGATTTTCAAATATCTCCACTACTGCGCCACCTATAGGATTAAATCATCTTTCATGTTACATTGTCATCGGGTTCTGAGCCAACTGTGAAGTTTCAAGTCTCTAGGTCATCGGGAAGTTCGCCAGAAATTTACTCCAAAATTTGCCCCTAATCTAAACAAAATTAGTAGGGTACCACCTTTCCGATGAAAAAAGAATTATCGAAATCGGTTAACGTGGTCCAAAGTTATGCGGTAACATACCTACATAAAAAAAAATAATAATCCGACGAACTGATAACCATCTCCTTTTTGTGAAGTCGGTTAAAACTAATTTAAGAATTTCGTGAACTACTAACATTCTCTGATACTTTAGAGAAAATCGCCGCGATTTAAAAATTGCATTCCAAACTTCAATAGCATTTCCCAAACAAAACCTGCGAAAGTAACATACGACAATCTTTTACCAGGCGACAATCAACCTTATCGTGAACTTCATTTTCCCCGAACCGGTTCAATTTTCACTTTTTGTTTCCCTATATTTACTATGGACGGATGAAATATTATAAATATATATAATATATAAATGAATACTTGTAAAATTTTATTATGTTTGCTGTTTTAACAAATTCATAACGGCACAACCTCAACAAAAATAAGTTTGACAAAGTTTCATCAGATAATGCTGAAATTGCTACACAAAAAGAGAAAAGCAATCGTTAATGTGTAGGAAAATGGAAAGGATTGTGGACGGCACCGGATTTACCTTAGTGCCAGTCGGGCCATGGCCGAGGGGCCTCCACAATTTGGGGGCCTCCACCAGTTAAGTTGGTCTTCACTTCTTTATACGCAATAATATATCTCCATATAAAAACGCTATATCTATTCTTATGTACATATATAAGTATTGAAAGCCGCATTTTTCTGTGCCCAAAGCCCGAGAATGGCTGTACCGATTTCTTTCAAATTTCAGACACGTTCTGCAGACCTTCCAAGGGCGGTTATATAGTAACAAAATTTCTATTTATAAAGTGCCTTGATAGCTCCTATACAGACCGAATAGTTCATGCTGCATATCTCTGGAAGGGCTCATGGTAGAGTACTGGAACTTGGTATGTGAATATATGAAGCTAATCCCATGCTTATGGAAAAAGTGGGGCTATTTGAAAAGAGATCGTGGCGGCTTCCAAACGTACTTAAACTTTTACCTAGCTTTGCAGGTATACTTGATTCTTCTTTACGCGGGTTTGTAAGTGAACACGTCCTAAATGGCTGCACCGATTTTGACGAAAGTTTTTGTATGTGTCTGGTCTCTGGATGGTTTAGGTTTGCAATTTGGCACGCTAGGTGGCTCTGGAGTCGAGTTATTATATATTAAGTATACCCTTTTAACGCCATAAAACATGCATATGATAGACAAATTTGAATTCAGTCGGGTAAATTCATAATAAAACTGGCTTTAGTGCTTGGACGAAGTAGATAATATAGGTCAACATTATAACTGACTCATCATCAGATATCAGCAGAAACTGGGTGAAAACTTCGCTTTGCACTGACTGGGAGGCATTTAGAAGGTCTATGTAGTTTTTTGCTCTCATTGAACAGACGGAACTGCAGACTAACTTGACTGTGATAGGCGTACATGACAATTCCATTTGCCCGTCCTGCCTTGAAGAGGAATGAGGAATTTGGCTGCGATGTATTGAGAGACGAACACGTCAGCTCAAAGTCTGCTTAGGTTTATTCGTAAATCGTGCAAATTTAAAACAGATTAAAATGGACACGAAGACAATAAAATGGACGGCATATAGTCTGAGCCGCTGTGGTGTAGTGGTAAGCAGTGCGCGCTTCCACTCCGCAATGCCCGGGTTTAAACCTTGGTCAAAGCAACATCGCAGCAAAAATATAGAAAAAAGGTTTTTTCTTAACAGCGGTCGTCCCTCGGCAGGCAATGGCAAACCTCCGAGTGTATTTCTGCCATGAAAAACAGCTTCTCATAAAAATACAATCGCCGTTCGGAGTCGGCGTAAAAAAGTGTAGGTCCCTCTGCTTTGTGTGACAACATCAAGGCGCACGCCACAAATCGGAGGAGAAGCTCGGCCAAACACTAACATATGTGTAAGCGCCAATCTATTATTATTATTATTATTATTATTATTATTATTATATAGTCTGAGCGCTGTTTTCTAAACGCGTTGTGCCATGTTCCGACAAAAAAAAATTTCCCGTAATAGGGACTTGTCTCACCTATCGAAAAATACTGTCCCACCCGTCATAAGCGCAAAGATGTTTTGTTTTTTCAATTTTCAAATACAATAAAGCCATCGAAGCATACAAATAAATATAAACTACATATGGCAACTGTCTTTCAACTCACTTTCCGTCTTTCGTAAGGCAATGGTCAATTTTGGCAACTATCTGGACACCTCTTTACTGTCCTGTCTTTCGAAAAACTAATAAGTTTTAAAAAATTAAAATAAATAAAAGAATTTATAAATTTTCCTTAAAAATATAAAACCTAATAAATAAAAGAAAATTGCTTAAAAAAGCAAAAAAATGAAAATAAAGCAAAAATATTTAAAAATATTTTTAAAAATGAAATGAAATTAGTAAAATATAACTTTTTTCTTTTTAAAACAATAAAATCTTATAATTAAATTATAAAAATAAAAAAAAAAATTAAAAAGACGTAAATAGTACTTAAAAACTAATAGAAGTTAAAAAAACATTTTATTTTTTAAACAAATTCTAAGAACTAAAAGCAAATTGAATCAAAAAAATTAAACAGGTTATGATTCCAAAAAATGAAACGAATCAAAACAAGTATATCTATTTTCCTGTTTAAAACAAGAAAAGAAAAAAATAAGAGAGAAGTGAACAAAAGAAAAACAAATTAAATTAAAAAAAAGAAGAAATAAATAAGAAAGTTCTAAAAATTAAATGAAAAAATACCTTTCTTTTTGAACAATAGATACTAAAAATAGAAAGAAAATCAAACTAAAAAGGAAAATCAATTTAATTAAAAGCAGAAAAAAGTTAAAAAATATCATAAAAATTAATTGAAATCAAAAATTTCAAACCCGTCACATTGGAATGCCCCATGTATAGAAGAATTATCCTATCTTATAAACTTTGTAAAATATAATTTTTTTGAAAATGACATTAGTTAGAAAATAATGTCCACTTCAAAGTAAAACCCTTCTGTCATAAGTATGTATGTAGTTAGACTAAATATTTTCGGAATTCAACGTTTAAGTATCATTCTCGGCTTTTATGTTTGGCAAATATAAAAAAAATTATCCACTCCTGAAATACTGGTTGTTCAAAAACGCTTTGAAAAAATTTTAAATATTTTTGTGACATGGCCTAATGTATATTACTACCTAGCAATAGCTAGTATATTCAAATCTCCAACTATCAGGTATCTCTTCACTGATCTTATCATACGAATTTTTAACACTCATTCTTCAAAAATGTTTCATCAAAAAGTGTCAGAAAATTAATACAAAACAACTAAAAAGGATAATAATATAGGAGGGTCAATAGGAAATTTTTCAAATTAATATTTTAAGAACACACACAAATTTCATAACCACTCCAATTAATGTGAGTTCATCACGCATTCAGGCGTAACCAACTCAACCAANCAACAAAAAAAAAAAAAAAAAAAAAAAAAACAAAGGAGTAAAGAAAGAACTAAAATCCAACTAAAACAACCACCAAAAACCTTTGTCTGAAACACAGAAAACCAAAACAAGAAAACTGGAACAATTGTTTTTATGTTTCTCGTACAGGTTAATTTCCTAATCAGAAAGTGTCATAGCAACGAAGGCATACAAAACAGGACAAAACAAAATAAGGCAACTTCCAAATGGGAACAAAACCGAAACATTACCAATTGGAGTGTGTTCATGTGTGTGTGTGTGTGTGTGTTTGCGAGTGCTGGTGCTGACAGCGTTTTAGGGGCGGAAAGTGACTGCCCACTCACTGTACATAGTATGTATGTATGTAAGTGCCAGCGCATTGCAGCAGGGCACAGTAGTCCTTTTACATGGCTAGGCTTTAGTTGTTGCTTAGAATGCGTGGTAGATTGTACAAATGTCGAACAGCGCGGAGAAGGCGTCAACAGAACAGCTAAAACTCATTCTAACAAAAATGTGATAACAAGTGATTTCGGAAAAGTTCTAATTTAGTTTTGTTTTATGCGAATTTCATTCAGGAATATACCAATGAAGTCTTCAAAGAGCGCCGCCAACAAGAAGTGCAAACCGATGGATTATACAAACTATGCCTATAATGAGGCTGTTAGCCGGCTAAAGTTAATGTTGGCCGAATCGTATGCCCCGCCCAGAAGTGGTAGTGGCGCCGGCTTAGCTGCGGGCGGTGGTAGTGGTGCAGCAGGGGCGTATTTGCGGCATGGAAATGAGGATTCCACGGATAATTATTCAGATAATTTGTCGGTAAGTGAAACAACAATAATTGCCTGTAATTTTATTTAATGCAACAAAGTTTGCCAATTGGCATAGAAGTTCGTTGAACTCTTTAGTTGGTTTGAAATTCTAATTGGAATGCAAGAATTTATATTTTTTGGGTTTAAGCAATGCTTAGCCTGTGCTAAGGAAAATAAAACAAGGGAATCTAGTTTTTAATTTGGTAAGATTTTCTAAAGGATTCCAAAGTTGTGCATACAGCAAAAGTCTTGCTGAAAGATTCTTCGTTAATTTTCGAATAATACTTTGCTAAAGTGCTCAACAACTATACATATTTTATATGTGAGTCTGATAATCTTAAATAGGCTTTGAAACCCCTGGTAACCCCTATACAGCTGTTGCAGCAGTATACTTAATCGCGAGTCTTGCGTCCCCGTTCGCGCACTCTGGTTGGTGGGTGGTGGTTCTGTCGGTGGGGCCACTCCGACTTATTCGGTTTAAGAGCTCAGAGCATCTGATCAACTTAAGAGTCGAATTGCCGCAATCCGAATGAAAGCTAAACACATCTGGGGGTCTCTACTCTGTATTACGATTAAAAATTCAATTCGACTCAAAGAGCGACACGGACTAATACAAATCCATAGTGCCTAATATCCGAAATTGAATGATTTGCATTTCGAATCGCAATACAGAGTAAGCCACCTGGTCCAGCAGTCGGAAATTTCAGTCTCACGTTAACGTCTTCGGAAACGGAGAAAAGCTCATTGACGTCGCCGCCATACACCAGCATTGAAACATACATAAAACCATTAGGAGTTCCCCTGATCAAATACGAGAAACCTACAGTCACAAACGATATCCGAGAGAACTTTTTCAATTGAATCTGAATATTACTTAAACAAAAAACTTCTCATCAACCGGATTTAAATGAGCTGTGGGAATCGATCTTCAAATCTTTTCGTACCACTGCGGTCGGCAAATATCAGCGAAAGAGAAAGAGCTGGTATGTTGAAAAGTTATATGCAGCTGCTACAGAGAAATAGGCAACTTTTCAGGCCACCCTGCAGCCGAGTCAAACGCACGCGGCAATTGAGCGGTACCGGGAAAGAAGGAACGGAGGGGAGGGTAGCTGCCCCTACCTGGATACACCCTTGTTGATCTCGAAGCTGTGAATAAGCAACCTGCTTCAATTGTTGGTTGAGCGTGGTCAATACAATTTTCTGGAGTATTCTTTAATCCTCCTTAGTATTCCAATAGTCGGTTTCAGTAGGAGTGATCCTTTTCACAAATTTTCGTTTCCGAGCTATGTCTAGGCATCGCGTCGGCTACTTCGTTCCCTTCGATATTGCTATGTCCAGGAACCCATCAGAGGGAAGTCAGTGGGAAACATTAACGCCACTTAGTGCAACCAGCGACACACGACCTTTCTGAACTATATTCGACTTTACTACCTTTGGACCTAACATTTTCCATGCCGCCTGGCCTGTTCAACAAATACAGTGCCTTACTCCACTGCATGAGACAAGCCGCCTTCTCTAAGTTAAATTTCTCTGATTGAAAGGCACTGCAGTTATCAGGCTGGCGAAATTATTGTTTATAGTTTTGAACCAGCTGCTCTTTCCTTCTTTGAGCAATCAGTGTAGGGGAAAATAAGCATTATTTAAAGACAGTAGGCCACCTTCCCAATCCTCCCTTGTTGGAAAATGTATGGGTGGGGTAAAACTCAGACATTCGACTACCTCCATGTTCGGTATAAAATCGGGCAGTTTATACGACTTAGAAACTAAAAATTTTGAGCAGTGTATCGCAGCGACTAATACCTTATCTATTTAGGTGCCTTGTCACCAGCCTTCGACCTCAAATATGGGCAATATATAATTTTGGCCGTATGTGAGCATTTTTGTGCGCTATATTCATGGCTGTAAGGTACCCAGTATATAGAGAGCCGTCGTCAGTGTGTCTAAAGAATTTTGCCTAGCGATCGTTGATCCTTTGACGGCCCCTTGTGCTTCTCGCCGACCCGGCTCAACCGACTATTTGAAAAGGGTATACCGATCCTATAGGAAGCAATCTTTCTACAGTGTCGGCGAAGGAACCTAAACTTACAACAATTGTGCTGCTAATTCGTACGTTGCACGCCCTTTCATATGTCAGCTCTCGTCCGCTGAAGTTTCTATGGTGATGCAGAGGAGATATGACAATGAACTACCTAGGCAATTTGTTCCTTTAATGTACAGAGGCAGGTGGGGGGGTCTTTCTTTTAAATTGAATAACAAATAACAACTTTAATAGTTAAGTGATTGGTTGGGAATTTCTTCAATGTAAGCTTATAATTCTGAGTTTCCCGTAGCCAGTTACTGACCTCTTTTTATCTCTTTTTTGCAGGTTATCGAGCGTCCTATTTATTCGGATATTTCGAAGTACTTGTCACCAGCTCAAAAGTCACGCTTTAGCCCGGGTATTCGCACAAAACCGAAACCTTACAAGGCTTTCTCCTCCTCCAAGGATAATTTGACACTTCAAATGCCCTATACGGGCAGCACTACCACCGCAACCGTTCCACTGGAATATTACACAACCAGCAAACCACAACAACCCGCCGCTGATAGTGTACATGCGCCTGTGGAGATTTTCAATTTCATCGAGAAGCAAGAGGATTACATTGAACAACTGGAGAAAGAGTCCAAATACTGCCGCAATGAGTTGTCCAATTTGCTTGGCAAAGTCAAAGACGTGATCAACGAGAATACGCACCTCACGGAGACCGCACGCTCCGAGTTAGCCACATTGAGCTGTGTCGATAAGACACTGCCCACAACAAGTCCCTCCTCGGATAGCGATGAACGGCAGCAATACAAGAAGAAGGCTTCCACTACACCGCGCAGCAAGAAAGACTCTTCCTCTGGCACAGTGAAATCACCTCGATACGCGTCAGCACCAAATATCGTCTACGAAGCGCGCATAAGCGAGCTCGAAGCAGAGTTGATGCAATCAAATATCGATTTGAAACGTTTGAAAACGGAAAATGAAGAGCTCAAACGCAAATTGGCACACGTTGACCCACTAGTGCTGGCTGGTGCCCATGCAGCCACTCCAGCTACTAACTCGTCGGCCGCTAATTGTGACGCGCATCGCAAACAAATCGACCACCTGCAGCAGGAGAAGAATGCGCTCGAGGATAGCGTGCGGCAGCTGCAAAAAATGTTGGACGAAGCCAAGTCGCAGCAGTACCAGAGTGGTGCCTCGTCCAAGCGTTACATCAGCGATCTAGTGCAGATGGAGCGCTCACAGGCGGAGTTGGAGGTGAAGCATCTGCGCGAGGAGCTCGATCGGCAGCATGAGCGTGTGCGCGAGCTACAGCATGAGATGGCGCGTCGCATTGCCGATGAACGCGCCAATGCCGAACGACGCTACAACACGCAGGTGGATCAATTGGGCGGCGATCTGAGCAATCAGTGGGAGCAGGTGGCCAAATTGCAGTTGGATTTGGAACGTGAGAAACGTTACGCAAACGATCTGAAGCGCGATCTCTCGAATCGCAATGCGCAGATCGATGAGCTGAAGATGGAGCTGCGTTCAAATCGGAATACTTTCTTGGCCGATATGGCGCAAGCGAATGCGGAGAAGCAATCCTTGGAGCAGGAAATCACTTCCTTGCGGCTGCAGTTGGATCGTGCGGCGCGTGAGGCGAAAACTGAGGCGACGCGTCTGACGGCCGAGATCAGTTCGTTGCGACAGCGTTTGGATCGCGGCGATGCCGATTTGTTGCATTCCAAGCGGGAGGTGCTGCGCCTGAATGATGAGATTGCCAATTTGGAGAAGGAGGTGAGTTGAATCTTTGGTAGATTTGTGCAAAGGGTGGTGCGTAAATTTTCGTCTAATTGCTTATTATTTTCAGCTGGCCTACGGTGAGATGAAAAACGAAATTCGGCCCACTAAAAAAGATTTAGATAAGCGTATGACCGAGATGCATGATAAGCATGGTGAGATTTCTGATAGTTTTTCTAAAAACAAGGCACATTATTTTAAGCTTTATTAGAATTTTTTACTAACCAAGTAGAACCAAGTTATTTAATTTTTGATGCACTGTAGCTTTTAGGAAAATTTTGACGTTTGACATATTTTTAGTCTAGTACTTTATCGCTTTCCCTAATTCGTCTTGAGCTCGTAGGGGATACTTATTTCATTGTGCTTTCAATACCCGTCACTTAAGCAAGCTGGGCTTGGGAGCTTTCGTTGAATATTTGTCCAGAATTCTTCTCAAGCGCGCTCATCTTCGTTAGACGTCGTTCATGTTTCAGCGTATTAAAAAAAAAAATAACATATTAACAGCTTTTCAGATAGATAGATAATGCCACGATCTATAGCCATTTATAATTGGTCAGCCGAATTTAGCTCCGAATTGGGATTTATATTTTTGCGAAACTGGTTGTTTGTCTAAAAGTTCCATGCGTTTCTTAATATCGCTACTAACGAGGAAAATTGAGAAATCCATCGAGAAAAGTGAACGCGGTAGAATGCTTTTTGGACGCGGAGGACGTTTTGATAATACAACCATATCCTGTTGGATAGCAAACGTCCTTAAATCCAGAACCATTACATCCACTCTAGAACAGAAAAGCGTCAGACTTTTAGCTACGAAAGGTTGCCCGCTGTTATCTCCCCCCTGCTATGGTCGATCGAGATGGATGAGCTACTCTTCCTACTAAGTGAAATGCCTTCCATATTCAGGGCTACGTGGACGATATTATCATTCTAAAGAATGCGCTGAACATAGTCGCCAAATGGTGCAGTAAAACGCGTTAAAAGTACGCCCAAAGTAGACTAACATAACCATTTTTTCCAGGTAAAGAAAAGGTGAAAAGTTACTGGAAACATTACTTCAAGGAGCAAAGATACGCTTCTCTAAAGAGGTATATTTTCTGGGAATCATCCTTGACGATAAGACTTTGCACCTGCTGGAGACTTACGGATCGAAATTGGGGTATCAACCGGAAACTGGCAAGGCGGATGTTTCATACTTTCTCCAAATCTTTTCTAACTTATGCTGCGTCCGTCTGGTGGAAGAAGGCATAAGTAAAGCGCACGCTGACCGACCTCAGCAAACTACAGCGACTAGCCTAGGTGGGTGCGATGAAAACAACACCAACTGCGGATTTCGAGGCGTTTCTTGACCTGCCTCCTCTAAGTAAAAATTGCAAAGGCACAGCTGTAATTTTTTGTGGCTGTTTTTACCAGGCTACTGTTTGATCAGAATGATCGCGGTGCGACCAAGCACCTCATCTGGGGTATGATGAGATTGAGTCGTCTCAAAAATTTCTACAAGGCTGCCAGACTGTTGTTGAGAATGAAATATCTTCGCTCTAACTTCATGACCAAATCCAAGCAAATCTCAAGAACTGTGTATATGTACATATACATATAAATAGAGTCAGTACGCCTATTTGGACTACTGCCTCTAGCCCTAAATTCGCTATAAATTTTAGAAAAGGTCCCATGGCTAGGAAGTGTCTGTGCTCTACTCCTGGCCATATATGTCCTACGCAACTTCACGAAGGGGTACATTGATTTCTCTTCGGTGGGGTCAAAAGAGATCGCTCGACCAGATCCCTAGCTATTTCAAGTAGCGTCTTAGCCTGCAATGACTCGCCAAAATGCCTGTAATAATTCTAAGCCTCTCCTTGGGGAGGTTTATGAGTTGCAGTAGCCTAACGAATACCCTTGCTGTTTCGCTAGTGGAGTTCCCTCAGTTGGAAATTTTCCTCTCTGAATGCTTCCATCACTGTAAAAGGTTCTATCGCAAGGAAGGGCTGAGGTCCTATTGGAGTCGATGCAGCAGCTATTCTGACTACCTGATCGGGTTCCTCATTTCCTTGGATCAATGAGGATTTGACCCCGAATCATGAGAGATGCAACAGTGCCGGTCCGCTTGGGATAATGACCTTCTTGCTTTCATGATTCCTATGAAATTTAGTCTCTGCGCACAGACTATGTGCATAAACTTCCGCTTGAAACCGTGTGGGATCTTAGAGCCATCTGTGTACCATTGTAGCGTGTTGTCCTTGATGTATCCCTCCATAATAGAGCACCCAAAGTAAAATTTGCAGATTTAAATTTTTGTAGAATATTTTAAACCTCTAATGTGAAATGCTGTATAAAAATAATTTGCTGAATTCTGCTTTAGGTGTACTAAATTATGATTGAAGTCGTATTTTTAATAAAAAAAAATAGTAGCTTCGACCCACTGTACAGAGTTGTTAGAGATGGAGCAACATTCTTTTTTAATTTGACTGTCATGCAGGGATACTAATGTTTAAGCAAGTTTGGTTGAGGCTTTAAAACTGCTGCCCCTTTGAGTAGCATGAAACCAGTAAATAAAATTTTACATTCTTTGCGACGATGCCTGCGAATTCATCATCCTAATTTGACTGTACTATTTTAACAAAGAAAAAGCCCGTTAAGACATCCTGCATTTAGAGATACCCTGACCCCGTGTATCCCTCTCTTTGTGCGACAATTTTAGTATATGTAACTAAAAATTAGATAGATTATTTTAATTTCTTTTTAAATTAAAAACTTTCACATAGCTTTAAGCAAAGTAGAGTATAAAAATGCACATAAAATGCCACTCAAATATATATCAAACAAGCACTGCACCATCATTTAACTCTACACAGTTTCGTTCTGGGTAAGCTATTGATTTGGCTTGTGTGAAAATCTTTTTAACTTATAAATTTTGAAAGAAAATCAAACGAATTTTTTTTTAACAAAATAAAAACTAAATTAGTGCCTCTAAATATTGTTAATTAGTGTTTGGTAATTGTAAATCAGTACGAAATTTTTTCCAATACCAACAATGGTTCAACGAAAGTCAATAGTTTATTCATGAGTTGCCGTAGTAGTAAGAATAAAAATTCACCTCAAACTAATCATAAAATGTTAGCTTTGCGAATTTTGAATTGTCATTTATATTTAATGTAATAACTGAATTATGCTTCACTTAAATAAATTTTTTATTAATAAAAATTTTTTGTTTTTACTTTTATTATGTCATAGCCGAAACCGTAAATGAACTTGAGAATATGATACAGAATCAGAAGCAACTCATGGATAAATTGACTAGCGAATGCAAAACGTTGACGAGTAAACTCGAGGATACAGCTATCAAACACAAGTAAATATAAAATACGGAATTTTTTATAAATAAATAGTAACTTAGTATACTTACATATGTACATGGGTAATATTATGGAATTGAAGTGGTTTAAAGAAGTTGCATTTACGTATGTATATCGATGCCGTAAAATTAATAGCTCAAATAATATTTCGACCGCTGAGTGGAAGATCGACCTATCTCGGCAGCCAGTACGAAAACGCCCTATATCAAAAAACTTTGCAAGAACGTCCTATTTCAGAATTTGGTTGAATAACGCTCAATATGAAAATCAGTGGGACATAAAATATGAATGAATATCTGGCAGTATGAGGGGCATGTAACCAAGTGATGCATGTTTTTACGTGCGCCTGCTATTCTTTTAGATAATCCCATTACTAGTCTTGAAACCTTCCGGAAGTCGCTTAACATTTTGACAAAATTGTCAGGCATTTTTTCTGTCGCTCAGCATGTTAAGCTGTTTGCACTCACGTATTTCGGGCTCTGACTTTTTGTTGCGGCAAATACGTCTCGCTTCTCTCTTCAGTTTCCTATATTATTCACAAACAGATCGCGTTGTGCCCGAAGACATCAACCAGCCCGGCGGAGTTAACTTTCCCATTAAGGGTCCGGAAACTCCAGGTGCATTCCCTTAAATCGTAGTCCTTTAATTAGATTGCTTCTGAACGGATATTCGGTTGCTACATAGAGGATACTTTTTGTTCTGGCCAAGTGGAGGTATGAGAATATCGTATCTATATAATGGATTATTGCTTCCCACTCACGAACATTGAGAAGTGATCGCAAGTTACGTCTATAACAAGGTTCCATCACGGTATTCACTAGAACTAGCTCCGCTAGCTTATGCTGTGTTTTCTCGGACAGTTTTCAGACTGTATTGGTTTTGCCCTAACGTAGATTACCACGCAATAGACCGCAGGATAGTTAAATATCGGTCAAGTTTAAAACATGTACCGCAGGAGAAGCTTTTCAAAGCTTTCTTTAGATATTATATGCCCAAGAGAAAAAACTCTTTCTGAACTTAAGTTCTCTGTATGTATGTATGAGGACTGGTCAGATAGTTGTATTTTAGTGTGTTCACGACTTCACGAATTATAAAGGGATCGTAGAATAGCTCTTAATGCGGGCTTCATATCAACGATCACCTGCTCAAGATTTTTTCTGTGTGCGTCTATATCACTGATGCTAAAAACAGTGCTCGCGGTCTGACCTCTGTAAAGCTTTCTGTAGATTTTATATGGGCGCGCATAGAGTCAAGGCTCTCTATGAGCAGCACTATATAAAACATTCAGAGAAAAACTAGTACCCCGGGAGAAGCTTTTTACCTCCCTCTTATTAGCTCGGGATGTAACTATGTAATATTGATGCGCCTAAAAGATGCAGCCATTTCTATTCTCAAGCTACATACCTGATGACAGTACGAATGGAAATTATAATAGCGAGGTTTCCGTTTTTTAAACTATGATTTTATTAAAGTTCGTATAGACTGCTCATAGGCGCGTAGTGAGCAAAAGCTCTTTCAGATCGTCTCCTATTTAAGGAAAGCTTTAATAAGCTCCTATTTACCTCGGCGCATATTTTCGTCCTAACTGAGTTACGGTAAACGGCATATTTCTAAAAGCATCTTCTTTACACTTTACATTCAATTACCTAACTCAAACTAACACTGAGCGGCAGTTATTAATTTTTCAAGCTTTCTTTTGAATTGGAAAGTTTTAAAAATAAAAAACACTCTGCGTCTCAGTGTAAAAAATATTTATAGATACAAATACATGGAATGTAATTACAAATAAAAAATATAACGAATCAAAAGCCAAACAATATGAAAATTAGCAAATTTTCGGTGTATAGAAACTGTGTAGGGTATAAACGGAAAATACTCGGCAACATATCAAAAAAAAAACTTGCACCAGATGGAAAAAAACGTCAAAAAGTGCACGCACAACACAATTCGACATTTAATTTTGCTAACAAAACAAAAAAAAAAAACGAAATTGAACATAACTACAAAAACAACAAGACAATGAACACGCTGGATTAATGCGTTGTCGTTTTTCACAATTCTTATTTATTTTTACTGCTGCCGCTTGCTCGAAAACGAAAAACGATTACACTGATGACTATAATAACAACAAAAATCACCGTCAATTCAATAAAAATACAAAAAAAATATCATAATGAATACTGCAAACACTGAAATATATTGCAAAAAAATTTGACATGCAACAACATGCCACCACATATACATACATGCATACGTAAAATATTTACGCAATTCAACAAATAAATAAATGTTGAACGCAATTTGATTGATTACCGTAAAACTTAACAATGCACGCACTCAATGAACGTCCATTAAATGAACTTCGTAGTAGCAAACACAAGAGCAACAGCAACACCAATGCCGATAGACAGTATTACAACCACAAAACCCCAACCGACCACGTCAAAGCCAACAACCACAAGGCAAGTGCCATGCAAATCGCCTACAGTGTGGGCAACAACGCCGTCTGTGACACACGCACCCAGGACGCGCGCGACAACGCCAACTCCCTATGTAGCAACAACAACAACTACAACCAGCGGCGTCGCTTGGTCTGTGCCAACACATTTGACAACCACCTGCTCACAGATGCCGGCAATGAAAACGACTACAAAAACAAAAGAAATTGTCAGCGAAGCTACAACGAAACAGGCCTCAGCACTAGCACCAACACCACCTACCACAAGCAGTTCATTAACGGGCACGAAGCCAAAAATACCGCTAGCAACTTCGCTAGCGGCCACAAGCGTAAACGAGTACGTTTTGCCGCCTAAGAGTGCTGTCGAAAAAGATGTGGAAGCAGTAGACACACATAGATCACGCTCACCAGCACCAAAGCTATCACAGATGCGTCGTCGCCACGGCTACGGAAGTGACGAGGATATCCTAGCGAATATTACGAAAAGCAACGAGCGACTCGAACGCGAACTAGCCAAAATGCCACCACTTCCTACATTGCCACTATCGGTGCATCGACGCCAGCAACGTTGTGGGCATTTGCACCGCACACCATCGGCTTTTTTGCGACGCAGCGCCAGCGATGAAGGTGGTGGTCGCGGCGCGACAAAGACGACGAACGCCGCCGAATGGCGTGGACTCTACGGCACTCATGGTAGTTGTAGTACAGACATGAAACACTTAGCAAGTTGTACACATTTTGAGCCGATAGCGTGCACATGTTGTTGTAGTGCAAACAATGGGGAAAGCAATATTAGTAGAGCGCCCACAGGGAAGCAAACACAATGCACCGATAGTAAATATTTCTCTGACACTGCGTACACGTTGGGCGCGAACACTGGCACAAATGTAGACACAACAACGACCACAAAAACCAGCACAGCTGTCACAGCTGTCACAACAAAAAAAGCAGCATTAGCACATAGTTTTAGTAGCAGTTGTCACAACTATACATGGGATGCGCACGCCGTTGCCACAATCACTACACCCACAGCAACTTGTGAAACACAGAGTAGGTTAAAAGGACAGGCGGCAAGTGGCACGTTGACAGCGGAAACGAGCTCTATCGCAGATGTGTCCCTATGTGGTAGTCATCCTACGACTTCCGTTACATACTCCACACCTGCGAGGGAAGCGCTCAACACAACAGCTATACCATCGCCACATTGCGGCACTCATTTCATGCATTTCGATAAAGCGACTGCCGCGCCGAAGCTCTGCACGTCCTGTAATCCGCTTGCGCCCGCCGCAGCCTGTTCTTCAACGACATTGCAACCATCGGCTTGCTATCCGCATGTACACTGCAAAACAGAGCCGTTGCCTTGGCTGCAACAGCATCTAGTTTTGAATCAAACTTTTAGTGGACTCGAACGCCAGTCCGTAGATTACTGCCATGCATGTCAGAGCCCAAGTCAAGGCGAGCACTTGACGGCGCCAACTGAAAGCAAGGCAAAAATGCCAGAAGCAAGCAAATCAGCGACTAAGTCAACCGCGAGTCGAGGGGAAGCAGCTACGCGCCTAACGCAACCGAGTTACAAACCACGCACCTATTTTGAAGAGCTACTGCGTCGCGATGAATGCTGTGCGGTTAAGAGGGTGGGTGGTAGTGCGTCGCGCGAGTGCGTAACACCACACGAATGTGTAGTGGCAAAGAAAAAGCCACGACCACCTGTCAAAGTAGACGTAAATGTGCGATTGGTGCCCAAGCCGGGTAGAGAGCATAAGGAGAAAGTAGAAAAAGACACAGCAGCGCCACGCGAAGTCAAAGTACAATTAACAGAGCCTGCAATAACAGATGCCAAGCCCAATGAGCGCGAGCGGGAAGAAGTTTATGGAGCGCAAGACCTATCGCCCGCCATAGATATACCCGACTTGCCTTTAGATGAGCTGGTAGTGGACGAACTCGAAAATGCCAGCTTGGAACAATAATTTCGATTGCTCTCTTAACTTGCGGGTTAATATATTTACAAAATATTTTAAATTATTTTCCGCAAAAGTTTCCTTTAAATTGAACTACTACATACATACATAGCTCATGAAAAAAAACCACTTGTACGAAAAATGCTCTTCCTGCCTAAAGCCGCGCGAAAGTTTTTCACACTCATTTACTTATATAAAATTTTATTTAACTCTTTTTTTCTTGTAACTGTAGCGAAGAACGTCAGCAACTACGCGAAACGAATGAAAAACTTATGGATCGGCTAAAGCAAATATGGGCCAGCTATAAGGAATTGCATATGGAGCGTGAAAAATCAAGAAAACAGCTGAGTTGGAGACGTCCAAATGGACGCCAGCGCTCTGCAAGTGATACCGCCGAGTCGGCAGGGGAAGAGCATTTTTCTGCGCGTACTTATAGTTTAGACAAGGTAATTGCTATGGAACATTTGAAATAGACTAATCGTTTGCTTTCTTCTTTTTCTTTTATTTTGCTCTCTCTCTCTCTCTCTCACTCTTCTTCTTTATCTCTACGTATTTTTCCTTACTTACTCTCCTTAAAACCTGCTCTCATTCCTCTTCTACGTGGAATATGCTTTACTTCATACAAATGTATCTACTTATGTAGAGTGGAAATATCAAATTTACAATCGAATGTAGAATATTTAAGCAATCGCATGTTGAATAGCGAGCGTATTGGAAGATTAGACAGTACACCAATTTCATACAGTAATCTCGCAAGCAGCAAAGGTAAAGCGCATTGTAATGATTTCGATAAATCCACAACTTTGATACACATGCTTACAAAAATACACACATACAGACACACATTTGAAATGTTTCAGAGCTGATATACTATACTTTATATAATCTGAATTCCTTTAATAAACAAAAAACAGCCACGAGGCTTTGGAGAGCGTTGACACCAAGTCCCATCTGCTCAGCTTGCAAAGGGTTCAATAGCTGGCATATCTATGCACTTATAATCGGAGAAGGTTGCTCGAGACGCTGTTCAGAACCACTCTGCGGCTAAGATTTATTGTGTCTAACGGACTACCTCTATTTCATAGACAATTCTTGTTAAAAAGAGAGACTTTAACATTAGATAACAGAGAACTTAGCTACAACTTCGGAGCTCCCCATAGAATAACGGATAAGCCGCCACCCTTTGTAACAACGAAGATTTTACAAACAGACTTACAGACTTCAAGTCTACTGCAAGATAAGATCAATGCAAATTTGGAAAACATGAACGATCCTCTCCACCCAAAACTCCAAGTTGCTATAGAAAGTCTGGCTGCCATGAAGGCTCTCAGACTCCCATATATGGACCTAAATATGTCCATCTTTGCTGGGTCGCAGAACAAAGTGGTGTTTTGTTTATGAAAACAAACTGCAAGAAAGTGATTCACAAATACAGATACTGCAAAGTCTATGGCGAAGAGCGAACATTTCCATTGCAACTAAGCAGAGTTAGACTTTAGCCTTTTATTTTTCTCTGCGAAGAAAACAAGTTTTACTTTGCTAAGAGTCCGAACTGAGAGGCCCAATGCATTTGGCTCATAGAAAAGGTTCGAGTTCAGAAATACTTTCCAATATTAATCTCACAAGAGACCTGATTTGTGCGATCGGGTTTTAGGTTTTGTAAATCCTCGAAATACTCGAAAAAGGTGCAGTATTTTCCTCCTGTTCCTACTTTTGATATCATTGCATATCAGACTATGCCCTGTTAGCATAGAGCTTACAATGCTTAATTGATCTTCTATAGGCTGAGCAGGTTCCCTGTTCACTTCGAACCGCTCCTCATTCGAGGGTAGAAGATTCGCTATTGATGTAGGTGAGCTCCGATATCTCTGTAAACATCTTTCCCTGACCAACAATACTACTACCGTAATAGACGATTGACCTTACAGTGTACATCGCTATGGGCTCTATCATCCATTTATTTTTTGCTACAATTAGTGAGTTCCCTGATAGAGATATAACGCAGACGTAAGGTAATTCTTTGATTTATTTTGAAGAGCATCAAATTTGAGCATAGATCTGTAGACTGAAAGTCCAAACTTCTGCAGTTCTAATATCCAATCCCAATGGTCCAGCCGTCTTTATTTAAAATATTAATTGCCACTAAGCTCTAAAAGTAGATCCAGTTTTCCTGATCCAATAATCGCTTAGTTCTCCGTTCGAATTAAGCGTTCAATCGACAAATATAAATAATAGACACTCCAATTTATAATATTATTGTACTCTAAAATATACTCTGTTTTACTTTGACACCAAAGAGTGAGTAATTCTAATCGAGCAACGCTCTTCGCTTCTTTTAGGAAAGCACCATCATAAAAACACTTTAACATTGCCGTATCGGTACTTCTCTCCTATCCTTAACCCTTTAACATACACATATGTACATATACATAAGAAAAGATTGGCTTGAATTTTATTAAATGATCCCTTTTACGCAGCCACTCTCGACTACAAGCCGACCACATTTGGTACAGTCGACAGCACACGTACCGGTGTTGATGACTACTCCAAGTCCTCTCCGTACAATTATGACTCCATACTCGGCAAGTCCGGCACATCCGACACATTCGGCGGCACCGCTACTACCAGTAACAACAGCAACACAACACCCGGCACTACCACCGCCGGCTCCTTATACAACAAGCCCGCTTACGACCGACCACCCACCGTTAGCGGCGATGCAAACAATGACTACAACTCCAGCTATAACAACAAGTATGGTCTCAACGATCCCGATGACGAAAATAACAAGGACAATTTGGGAGAAGGCGAGAAGAGGCGCAACAACAATGACATCGTCAGTGGCAGCAACATCGACGGAGCAATCAGCAATGCTGACCCAATCAAGTCCGACTACGATTACACCAAAGACTATAGCAAAGACTACGACAAAGATTACACCAAAGACTACAGTAAAGAGTACACCGCTGGCGACGTCAACACCGGTTCCACTGCGGCAGATTTATCGGGCAGAGCCACCGACCCAAACGTGGCCGCTCCCATCACCGGCAGCAACAATGACTACAATACCGATTACAGCGGCTACGAGGGATATGGACAGCAACAATATGATGCCAGCGCATATGATGTATCCGCTTATGATCAGTCCGCCTACGACGGCAGTCAGCAGCAGTATGGCACAGCAGGGCAATATGACACTAGCGGACAGAGCGGCTACGACACCAGCGGAGGACAAGGCGGCTATGCTGACTACTCAGCTACAGACTACGACCAGTCCGCCTACCAGTACGAAAGTACACCCGCAATGGCTGCCAGTGGAGAAGGCGCAGCAGCGACAGCGGCCATCGAAAATATCAAAACACCACCGGCAACCACCGCTGGCAGCAGTGGCAGCGGTGGCGTCGGCACAACACCAACCCCCACACCAACAGCAAAAACACCATCAACACCCAGCGGCAGCGCATCAGCCGGCTCACCAGTCGTGCCATCTGCCAGTGGAGTCCCCACGAACGTTGCTGGCCGCGCAACAACGGAGAGCCGCAATCAACCTCGAACGGGCGGTAGCGCTGTGGGGCCAGGAGGTTCCAGTGGCAGCGGATCAGTCGGCGGAGGAAAATCCAATCTGCCACAACAGTCTGCCACGCCCGCCACCAAATAGTAGTTGCGCTGAGTGGGTGAGCGATGGTGTGAGTCCGTCCAGTGAGCTATGCGATCCATTTGAGTTGGAGTTTAGCATAAGTAGTCCAAGTTTAATGCGTTCATTCGGTTCAGGTTCATCCTGTACTGAGGTGGAAAATAATGGTGATTTCGATTCGATTTCTGAAATGAGCATATCACCGGCGCAGACGGCAATTAGGCGGATAACAGTGATGGGTGCTGAGGCGGAAGAACGAGCGATTAATGCGAGTGGTGGAAATGGAGTGGCGGGGCAACGGAAAGCAGAAAAAGGGCGAACAATTTAACGAATGTATCAGTAACAATAGTCCTAAAAATTGTATTTGTATGCTTAAGAGTAAGCAATTTGTAAAAAGATTAGCTATTAATGAAATGTATAACCTTAGAGTTAAATAGCATGCGATTGGAACAAAATTTAATTTAAAACGAGTTATTATAAACTAAAAACACTTAATATTAGAAAGTGTAAATTGCACTTGGTTTAATTCAATAAAATAAAAAATATATGTTAATATTGAAACAAAAAGATTTCGGTAGCTAGTTTTCTTATAAACCTAATGCGAAATGAAGAAAGGCAAGTAAAACGAACAAAACTTTTTTATTTGCTGAGATGAGCACAATAGCTTAGGCACTCAAGGATCTAGGCTAGGACTATACAATGCACTGGCTTCGAGTGCTTAAGAATCCATGACGACCGTTATTTTAACTACTTCCTTAATAATATTTTCGGGGTCTAGCGATATGCGAACACTACGGATTTAGACTTGGGAGGTGTCCGACATATGTCTCCTTTTAATCAAGGATATCATGCGAGCCGGTCTTCATTGGACGACTGAATTTTATAGGAGCCTCCGGACTGAATGAACCAGTGTATGATCCAAACCCTTAGCCGGTCTCGGGTGTCATAATACCGCCGACAACAAATCGTAGACAAACAAAAAACTTGGAGGACTACCCTGGTGGCCTTCAACGGATCTGCCCGACCGCTACTTGAAGTCCAAACAACCTGCTGAGAAACCAATGGACACTAAAGTTGACTCGTCCATCGCCAGTGCACTCGAAAACAAGTCCAATTAACCTCATCTGCCAACGCCTTTCGTCGAAGAAAGCAGCAAAGAATCCATCAGGGGCAAGCTCGAAAACGGCTCCCAATAATGGAGGAGATGGCTTGCGTAGAGGGTTTAAGAAGAAAGCCCATCCAAAGCCGTAGGACTACTATTAGAACTCTTAAGAGCTTCAAGAATATATCCGAAACTTCGGACACCAAGGATAACTCCGCCAATGAACCAAAGTAGTCAAAATAATCCAACAAACCAGCCCTGGAAAGGCGTCAAATTACTCCCAGGGCCATCAGCGAGGTCGCCAAAGAACATTTCATCGAAAGACAGAAAACTAAGACAGAAATCACCCGGGCACAAATCCAGCGTCAAACCCCAGGAGGTCCGTCGTTTTGTCTTTTGCAGATAAGAGACAAGCAGGCGATCTGTTGGCTTGATGAGATCTGACCCGATGCAGACCTCCTTGCTGTACATAGGGAAGAGGAGGGAGGAGCGCTCAATGCCAGGCGGTATCCTAGACGGTTGGCAGTGATACAAATTCATCTACTGATTCTAAAGCTTATCAATTAGTCGTATCATTTTAAATTATGTCATCTATAAGCGGATTAGTCAATTCACCAAACGACTCAATTTAATCGTAATGCATACGCATAGTAAACTCATCCTTCCACATTAATGCAAATTTAATTTACCTAATGCTTTACCTATCAAATTAGAAAGCAACGCAAAGGACAAAGGGTCAAAAGTCACTTACATAACTGCAGAAGATTTATTGCAATAATCGTCTTAACTCGACAGCAATTAAATAACGAGTGATAAAGATTAAGTGACTTCGATTAACTGTTATGGTCAGTTGAAGTGGCATGCCACATACGTTAGAGTGAACAATGGAAAGTACTTGAACTTTGTAGTGGTGCTAATAGACGCAGAGGCATACGTACATATTTAGATGTGACATGCTTATAGAATATGCCCCAGCTACCTGCGTGCTATGATGACCGCTATACACAAATTAATACGTGGTTTGTTAAACCAGCAAAATTGACAGGCAGGCTACGGTGGAATAAAACTGTCTACCAGAAATGCAGAAAAATTGCGCTATTATGCGCTAATTGTACCTTTATTGGCAACTTGGGAGCCACTACAACCAACAAATCATGACTGTAATCTTCGGCTTGAACTCTTGGGTGGATAAAGCCTTTTCTTTATTTTGTAGATCTTCTTTGCTTTTGTTCAATTAAATACGTATGCCGAATTTCCACTGGGCATTGAAATGACAAAAAATTGGTATCATATGGAAATAAACTGAATCACTATTTTTTATCCTAATTACACGAAAATTTTTTAATGCCCAAATAAGTCATTAAAACAGGGTTTGAAAAACTGTCAGCAAAGCACCAACAGCATTACTATTTTTGCTTTTGCTTAGCTTTGAAACTTTCGATTTTGATTCGAACTGCTTTGCTTTTGCTGTGACTTTGAAAAGGTTATTCTGTTTTTTTTTTTATCGGCAGTTTATTTAAACAATTTTATTGCTTTTGATTTGCTGTGAAACTGCTTTTGCTGTGCTGTTATCTGCTTGGCTGTGTTGTGCACATGACGCTTTTGCAGCATGGTATATACATATTAACTCCGCGATCAATGCAAAGCCGCAGGGTAAGCGACTAGTGGATTTGCGCACGCATACATATAATACCCTCTGTTTCTTCCAAATCGATGTTTCGCAGCAAATTTATAGTCAAATTGGTGTTGATTTGCTGCTGCTGCGCTGTCTTTGTGCTTCCACAAATTGCTTTCAAAACGTCAGCCAAAGCATTTGTTTTTTTCTGAATTGCTTTTGCTTTGCTTTCGATATCATACATGCCGAAGTAAAAGCACAGCAAAAGCAAATTAAATAAAAATATTACAGCATTTTCAAACCCTGCATTAAAATTTTTGCCATTTAATGCCTAGTGGAAATCCAGCACTATAAAGTGTAAACAGAGCCGAAATCGTAGAGCGAATTTCACCGGACAGAGTGAAGCCGTCGTGTGATATTCGCTGGCAACATTTTGACCAGTAAAATAAAATCGAAATGAAATTCGCATCAGCTGAATACCGCATAAAATGATTCCCCAAATTTTACAATCATCTTCTACCTGATAATTATCTACTAGAAAAGAACAGAAATAATTATATTTCTTCACTGACTACTGATTTTGTGACCGATTCGTCAAACGAGCTGCGTCGTTGTGTGCAATCTTATATACATGCTGCAGTGTGTTTTAATTTTGATAGAGAATTTTCTTATGACGAAGATCGCTCCACTTTCGGAACTTATCGATAAAATAATCTATTTGATATCGATATTTTTATCGATTTTGTTTTCGATATTTTTTATTATTGATATTGTATCCATCATGATATCGATATTGTTATCGAATTTTCTATCGACATTTTAATCGAATTGTTTATCGATATTTTTTATCGATTTTCCTATCGATATTTTTACCAATTTTGTTATAGATATTTTTATGGGGTTTCTATCGATATTTTTATCGAGACTTAAATGGATTTTCTAATCGCTATTTTATCGATTTTGCTATCGATATTTTTATCGAACTTTTTATTGATTATGTTAATGATGTTTTTATCGGGTTTGTTACTAATGTTTTGATGGATATTACTATCGATTTTTTATCGATAGAGTATAAAGATAAAGGTTAGGTTAGGTTAGGTTAGGTTAGGAGGGCGTGTATAGAATAGTCAATACTTTCACTCGGAGACAGAATTTTCCATTGTGAGTGCCCTCTTTTAGTGAGTGTCAGGAGGAGACACGTACCTATATCGAAAGAGTAGCGTTAAGTCATTATTTTACTGAGCCAATAACTATCCCTAATGAAGCCGAGGAGATCCAGCAGTTCCACTTCTGCTACTTCTAGCCATCTCATCAGCCGACTCATTGCCTTTCATATTGCTATGTCCGGGAACCCAGCGTGGTAATATAGGATACCAAAATATGTAGGACTAATACTGTCGAAGATATGTTATTTTAGTAAAAGAAAATTAACTTATTTATTATATTATTTTTTTAATTTTCATTTATGGGTGAAAAATAGAAATCGGAGTTCTCACAATAAAGTCCTTTTTTGTGAAGAAAACACACTTACATACATATCTTATGTATTTTTATTAGATTTTTAAGTTTTTGTGATAACTTTTAATATATTGGAAAAATCAGAAATTTACAGCTGATTTCAATATGAATTTTTTCATTGTAATATCATAAAATCAAAAATGTCCACGTCATAGACATAAATTGTTTATATCGACTTTTGTAAACATTTTAAATTCAATACTTATCAAGATAAATTCAATGGGTAAAGGAAAAATGACTTTCTATTCTTAGTCTATTCAGAGAAACTTGGTATATTAAAAAGTATCTTCATTTGATTCGTTTTTCAATTCTATTAGATTTTACAGTTTTTTTTTTTAGTTTTTCACTCTGAAAGGACTTTAAAATGATAAAGATATGATTAATTCAAAAAACGATTTAAAAAAATCTGTGGAATGCACAATAACAATATGAGTGCCAAATATAAGAGCGAATCCTGTAGAATTGAAAAACATTAGGGCTTTTTGGTTTAGAAGGTACTGAAAATGCGCTTTTAATTAATTTTATTTTTTAAGTTAATAAAATTAGGAGGATGGCATTCGAGGATGTGGTCGTGTGTGTGTGTGTGTATATGTTAGTCCTTAATATATAATTTTTTCAAAAATAAATATTGCAAATTTTCAAGGTTATTCAGGGATAAAATTTTAAAAGGTAAATTTCCATACTCATTCGTCATTTCGCACCAAAAACGTTTATATTTTTTTAATTCTACAGGATTTTCACTTTTATTTGGTATCCAAATTGTTATTCTACATTGCACGGAAATTTCTTAATAATTTTTTGAATTTATCATATTTTTAAAATTCAAAATGCTTAAAAAAATTCTGAAGTCAGAGTGAATAATAAAAAACGCTTTACTATATTTACATATATTTTCCTAATATATTAATTTATATGTGGTAAAATTTACTGTCGCGCGGTGTAATCTTGTATGTTTGATCAATACTTCATTTTTTTATTTTATTTTATTTTATTTTATTTTATTTTATTTTATTTTATTTTTTTAACTACAAACTACATACAAATCGGGACTCGCATTTCATGAAGCCTCTTTTTGAATAAAATTATTTATTTAGCAAACAAATATTTAATAGTATATTAAATCAACTATAATACATTTTCCCCATTTAAGATACTTAAATGTTCGTTAAACCGCCCACTCCTCATTCAATTTTCGATGCTCGGAAATGCAGCCGCCAGTGTCTTCCTGCCACGCCAATTCCAAACATTTGTGTTTATATTGAATTTTGTCTGTCCCATTTGCACCGGACACGGCTCATCGCCATGCAATAGAAAGCAGACGGTGTAAACACTCAACTCAAATTCCGGTGAAGTGCCAATGAAGAGAGTGTTGTAGGGTTTGACATGATTATGGAATTCGAAGCGTGTTGCGAGCACATATTTGTCCTGTGTGAGTGAGGGGAGGGGGAAAGTGTGAGCTTTAATTACTATGAATAGTTAAATAGTTAAAGACAGTATGCATAGGCATGAACATAGTATATAAGATATATAAATTTCATAACCACTGCGTTTATTTCGAACCTTGGGCTGCGCTAGAAATATTGTAAAAGTTTTTGAAGTACAAAAACTCCTTAAGACCTAGTTTCGCGTAATTCTATTTTTGGCTTGATGTTTTTAGTATCGATTCCGGAGTAAGAGAAAATAACAACTTTCCTTTGGATTATTGTAGCACAATATTTATGTGAACTGAAATCTATTGCTTCAAAATGTTTGCCAATGGCGGGCGTTTGATGGAGAACTACAAATTTTTTAATTGTATTTCGTAAGCGGGCTCCCTTGAATCCTCCGTACCTACTCAAAAACGTATTTTAGTTGGATCTAAAGCCTCCTTAATAAAACTCAATTGGCTAATTGGTTCTGTTCTAATAACTAAATACTTACATAGTAAATAAGCGCTTCTTAAAATTTTCTGAAAAGGGTCGCAGGGATTAACTTATCAACTTAAAAGCATTTCGCGGACGCTTTTCTGACCTCTAGGGATACGGTGTTCCACGCGCTCCAGCCTTTCCCATCGGACGAGGAGCTGATCAAAAGCCTTATAAACCGGCAATCAGTACACTGGGCGCAGGAATTTTTCGAACGGTAGAGGGCCTCGGGGTTGGTGGCATCAATCCAGTTCTGCCGAAGCAGGACGTGGAGCTTCTACTTCCACCCCTTGTCAATATTATGTGAGACACTCTAGCACTGACCCATACTCTTTCCCGAGGTGTGACAAAGAGCTCGGGTTATCTGTATCCCAAAGGTAGGTAAGAAAGATTATTATCTTGCTAAGAAATTCAGGTCGATAAGCAATGGAGAATATCATCGACCAATACAGCAGGTCTAACACTCTGGAAGAGGTAACCCTGCATCCCGACCAGTGTGGTAGAATAAGTGTAGACTTTTTATTCGACGAATTACAGTATAGTATCATATAAGTAATACTTCTATATTGCTAGTACAATATGATCGCAATGGGTTTTCAATTCGAAATCAAAGAAAGACACTCATACACTGAAGAGCAAAACTGGAACAATAAAATGGAAAGTTAAATTTGTGGTAATGTACTTTTTCAATTTATGGTAATTTAAATTTGCATTTCGTCTTATCGCTGTTTAGCTTAACGTTTGATAATACAAATTTTAATATTTGCATGTGGAAACTCAGTAAAAAATATCCAAATATAAATAGATTGCATTGTTCCAAATTTTCACCTTCTTAGTAATTGCTGAGTTTTGTAATTCAAAGAGGAGTTCTCGCTCATTTCCTGAAATTTCGTAATTGGGGCGCGTGGGATTTTCACTGTGAGAGCTTTAAGTGTACATACCAAGCTAAAAAAAATTAAAACTTTTTGTACAACGCTCAGAAAGTCCATGCTATAAACAAAGAAGTCATATCAGAAAAAACATCTAAACAAGCGACAAAAAGGCCGACATCAGTCTGCAAGGTCAAGAGGCTACAAAAAAAAAATGCAATTCGTCATGCTAGGCATATTAGAAGGTCCCTGAATACCAATCAACTTTGGCTCAAAATGAAAAATGACTGCTTTATCACCACGAAGCAAGTGACTGGACATTATGCCAGCGGTGGAAACAAGTTGTTGCATCACAAAGATAAAGAGGAGGAAGCCTGCCTTGACAACCAGAAACATTTTTAGTCAGAAACGCATTTTTACCAAGAAAAAGCATTGGACTGATACTATCTTGTGATTTACAAGTTCTTCTTAAATGGCAACACTATCCTACCAAAATTTAATATTATTTAATGGAAATTTTAACTCTTAAGGATAAAAATAAATATTTTCAGTCGGAATATGGGTTCAGGCGGCTGTGGAAATGCATCAAAGATACTACTAACCCCCAAAATATTTAAACTATCAGGTTTGTATGTGTACATTTAATGATGTAGGATCGTGTTACGCCTTAGGGTACGTTCACACAGAAAGCGGAGCCGAGCCGAGAGAAGCTGTTCCGAGCTAAGTGAAGCTTTCAAATTGCTGTAGCTATATGAAGCTGTTCATACAGCAAGCTTTTTCAGAAGCGTTTTGGAGCGGAAAGCAAAGCAGTTTTTGATTTTGTTTGTTTTCTATCTAATTTTTGAGCGCCATGACGCTGCTGCAAAGAAGATATCAAAATATTAAAACAAAATCAAATTTTACAACTAAACTTTTTAATAAAATTGAGCAAATATTTTTGCCGCGTTTCACTGACGATAATTTTTGTGGTATCTTTCCAGCCGAGTTCATCAGAAAAGCTCCGCTTCGCTTCATTCAGTGTGAATAACAGCAGCTTCGCCTTGTTCCACCTTGCTTCGCTCGGCGCAGCTCGGCTTTCTGTGTAAATGCACCCGTAGGAAAAGCGATGGTAAAAAGAAAGGTGACAATAAATTAACAATTTCAACGAATTTGCAAATTTCTAAGGATACTTTTCGCAGGCTTTTATTAATTTTAACAGGACAATGATCCCAAACACTCACCAAAACTGGGGCCAAATAGGTAGAAATCCCAAGTTTTTATAACTTATGGAGTTGTTTGAAACGTAAAAGACTCAGTTCCGATGCTAGCAAGTCAATATTATTATAAAGTCTCATAGAAAAATTCAGTGCTTGGTGCGTTATTTGGTGATGCTTTTTTAAATTTAAGCACACCGACTTCATAAGTATATATGTATGCATACACTATGCACTTCTATTCTACATTAAGATGGAATTCATTTACTGAATAAAATGTGAGGAATAGATACTTTAAATATGCTTTGCGTTTTTATAAATGTATTTAAATTAATTTATTTAAAAAAACGTGTGAAAATACAAACATGTGTATGTATGTACACTTTTTACTGAATCAAAAAAATTATTAAATATGACAATAAAAACTTGGTGCTTTTGTTTTAGAAAAATGGGCTTTTTCTGGTGCACTGATGCCACACTGACTCCGTTGTCGCAAAAGTACACATACATACACGCATCTCCGTACAGCTCACTTCACCTCGCCAAGCACTTTTGCGAGCTCGCAGTTTGCCCGCGACGTCGACGCCGTGCACCTCTGCTGTGCATCCCTAGCCTAAAGGTTTGGTTTTAGTCTAGTACGCGTGTTGCCCACTGGTTCGGACCTACTCTGTTTGGCGACTATTTAGTAATAACAAACTTTGTACAGGGTTCAGTACGAATCTGAGGGCTGATAACTTTTACGCAGAACTCATCCGATATTACAAATTTATGCACTGGCTACAAAATAATTAATATTAACCTTTTCCAAACGTATTTTCTCGATGAATCCTTTGTAGTCTAAATTCCCCTGTTGCTCCTGATCATGAAAATAAACCCAATTGTGTAGACCTAAAATGGTGTCCTCACGCACTTCGGCGAGGAAAACATGCTCGAAACCCGAACTGCCCAATCGTCCTTTGAAGCGTGAATATTGCGTAAACCAAATGTGCTTGAGCAATTGTAGCTGATCATTGTAATCGGAGGAAACGAGGTCTAATGGAGATACAAAAAAGTTAATTTAGTTTCGCGCTCAGTAAGATTACGGTTTTCATAAATTGTATGAAAAATTAAATTACAACCTTTCTGTTGCAGAAACCTCATTGTGTGATTCATTATCGACGTTTTCAGCACAGCATTTAGAAAATCCATTTCCTCCAGCGCTTGCTCGGGAGTAGTTTCTTCAACAGCGTGCACATCGAGCACATAGTTATCGAAAAGACGTCGCAACAATGCGATTGTGGATGAGGGTTTAGATGCGAGTAGGGCATCATTCATTTTCAGCAGCCTGGAAAGAGAAGCATTGTAATTGAAAAGAGCCCACGCAATAAGCTGAATAAATATACACATCCTTGTACATTAGACCGTACCACCTTGCAAGCAAACAAAAAACTGTCTTCGAATATTTTATTTTTTTTTGCCGAACTTAGGGGTCACGTTTTTACATTTTTCGGTGATATAGAAAATTTATTTTTAAATAGTTCTACTGGAATAATCAAAATTATTCTTAAGTAAAACGAAAATTAGTGAATTCACAAGGTGTTTCAGACTGTCGTATTGTTGTATATCGTAAACTTTAAACGGCTATATTTAAGGGATTCAGCAGTTACCATAAAAGTCGTATTATATAATTTCACACCGTTAAAAAATAGTTGGTTGTGGTTTCAAGTCCTACAAAAATTTATTTAGCCTTTAAAAACTTTACGACTTACGACACTTATGATACCTTGTGAACTCCCTAAATGATTTTCGGAGAGCCCTAATTAACTGACATTAAGGTTGTACGCTAGGGTGATAAGAACTGAGATCTGGTGGATAAGTACCAGAAATGGGTACTTGAGGTCAATGAAATTTACAAAAACAAAGTACAACAACATCGATGTACATATGTATTTTACTTAAAAAAAATCGAAATCGCCTTGCCAAAATACTTTAGACTCAGGGGCTTACAGCAGGCTTTTGTTTCTGGTATGGTCTAATGTACATACGTATATATGTATATGTATATCGATATAGCTCACATATATCGTAATTTTTTTCGCAATATTTTGGCGGAAGTCTTAGAATATAAACAACTGTATAATTCCGATGGAAAAACAGCAAATTTAATGTACATAAGTACATATGTATGTACATTAGGGCGCTTCATCAAATAAACAAGTTGCGGTATTTCCATTGGATTTATACAATGGTTTTAAGACTTCCGCCAAAATATTTGGGAAAAATATTAAGATTTAATCGCATTATTTAGATTTTGTTAAGAATTTTTTTAAGCATTCTTATTCAAACCTTTCAGGCTTAATTTTTCTGTCTTTCGAGATGATTAAAAAAAAAAAATATTTTTAAAAACTAATTTTATTTATGAAATTTGGAGATGATTTCAAGTAGGTCTTTAATATTTTTCCGAAATATTTTTCTGCGGAAGTCATAAAATATAATAAATTCTATACAATCGATGGAAAAGCATTACCGTTTTTTCTTATGTGGAGTGATGCACCCTAATGTACATATCTATGAAAATATGTTTACACTTACGGCTGTGCGGCACGATCGTCGCGTTGAAATGCTCTAGTCTTGCCTTGAAAATTTACATCAATCGGATAGCTATTCTGACGCACTTCGTCGGCGAATAAACGGCGTGTTAGATCGATAATTTCATGTTCGACGAAAGTTGTAGGGTCGTTCGGACCACCCTTTTCCGCGAAGAGATACTCTGCAACCGCAAATGTTAGGTAAGTGTTTTCTTATTCATGCAATATTTTTTCGTTTGTTTACGTTTCACTAACTCACCGTAGAAATGCCAGCCCACAATGCCCAGCACTACAAGCACGCCGATCAGAATAAATCGTCTGATTTTTGCACATTTTTCCTTATCCAAATAAATGCTTAAGTTATTTACATTATTTTCACCAATATTTTGTTCCGGATTATTCATATTGAAATTATATTGTATTTGATTTGTTGCAGCACACATTTTGCTTTTGTTTTTATTACTATTTCTCTATTCCACACTATTTTTCTCTACACGTTTTCCATTTCTTGTATACACAACTTCATCGTGCTTCCACAACCCACCAAGATCTTCGATCGTCTGATAAAAGCTGTACTGATCTCCAGCTTATGTGTGGTCTGCCGCATGATCAGTGATCACTTCTGTAGCAGCTGTGCAGAGTATTTCTCTTTGGAGTTGCTGTCTGCATTGGAATAACCGTAGTAAAAGAGCGATAAAGTTTTATTACCTGCAGAGACCAAGTTTTATCACCTGCAGAAACAAAGTTTTATTAGCTGCTTCTCTTAACTTCACAAAATCTCTAGCTAAATATGTATATGTTGCCTTGATGTCTGGCTATTCAGCACTGGTGCTCTCTCATTGCTTACTATTTCACAGTTGATTAGCTTTAAGTAAAATTATGCTGCTTTATTTTGTGTTGAATAAAGTTTTATTGACACAGCCATATGTTAAATTTTTTTGGCGCCAGCAGCAAAACAACTGTCACACATTTATTATACTTTTGGGAGTAGATATCTAATATCACATATACATGCGTGTACATTGGGGTAGTCCAAAAAGGTAAAGTCGGAATTTTCATGCTCCCACCCTAGTTATATACCCCTGTTTATTTTTTATATCCGAGCGCACTTGTGCACAAGGGTACTATAACTTTGCTCGCCTAACGGTTGTTTGTAACAGGCAAAACGCGTCGAGATAGATATAGACAAATGTATACATAAATGATCAGAATGAAAAGAGAAATCGATTAAGCGGCGACTGTCCGTCCGTCCGCCCGTGTACACGACAACTCGAGAAAAAATTTAGATATGTCCACAAAATTTGGAACGTAAGTTTCCCTTTATCCAAGGTAGGTTGGGATTGAAAAGTGTCCACATCGTACAATAACCACGCCCACCTCCAATATAACCGTATTTCAGAAATTAGCAAAAACTACGATATTTCCGTAAATACCGGATCCAAATTGTTGAAAGTTGGTACGCGAAGCAGAATTTTGGCATAAAATAACACGTTTATGATTTTTTTTGAAAATGGTCCCCTACCATCCCTACCAAACTCGTTACGAGCATTGCTTAGAGCATCACTAAGAAACTCTTTGGAAATTTTTGAAATCAGGGAAGAAACACATCCACCTACCATATAACGGTAATTTACCGAAATACGAAAACTGCGATAAATTAGTACTATTTAGGCTAATTTACACAAAATCGAAATATTCAATGACCTCTCAGCAGAAGCTGCTACTTAGGACAATTTTTGGGAAAATGCGCGTGACACCGCCCACTTACGCCTACATATGTACATCTCGGTAACCGGTTTATCAATTTCTACCAATTTATCATCCTAGGCTCAAAAAACGATATGCTGAACATTTTTGAAATCGGGTTAAAATTACCGCCACCTACCGCATAACGGTAAATTTTAGAACTACGAAAATTCCGATGTCAATATCTAAAGATGCCAACTTACAACAATCTCTCAACAAGACACAATATTATAGATTTTTGTAAAATGGGCGTGGCACCACCCACTTATGACTACATACATAAGTGTATATTGATAGCAGTCTTATCAATATCTCATAGCATATTATCGAATCTGTTTGACATCGGGAAAATACTCTTGCTTATCATGCATTTTGCTGAAATGTTCGGTTTCGCCCGAACTTATAATTCTTTACTTGTTTTATTTTGAAATCAATAATGGCCATGTATTTTATATGAAAAAAAAATAAAAAATTTTCATAGAAAACGTATAGAATACTTAAAAGTCAATCTTTTTTTTTATTGAAAATTGTGTTTATCTTCAGTAGACTTCCAGTAATGATTCCAAATTGTTTAGTTAGCCATTTCTTATAATGAACTATTTTTTATAGGTCCCCCAAAAACCCCCAAAAATGCAATGGGGGTACCCATACAAAGTCGTTTGAATTTAAAAAGTGTAAAATAAACAATTGGGTATTATTATTGGAAGTCTCCTGAAGAGGAGCATAGAAAAATATTGACTTTCGAGAATTATCTTTTTCCGATATAAAATACATGGGCTGCGTTTCTTTACACATTCCGGATAATCCCATTTCACAGCCGGAATAAACAGAATGCTTTTGAAATATACGTTAACATATCATCAGGAACGTTCTAAAGAATAAGTAAACAAACATGTTTATTCCAAACGTTCAGAATGAATAAAGAAATTCAGCCATGGAATTAAAATAAACAGTAGTATATTTTTCGATATAGAAACATCCTATGCGGTGACAGCATTAAAATTCGGATTTAACTTTTTTTTTTCCAAATGCCTTTTCGGACCACCCTAATTTACAAACATACATATTTGATAAATACGTTTTGCTATTTGACGAGTTAATTGCTTTTATGCGTTGAGCTGGCATATGCCTAATAAACATTTTAAATAATGCGTTCATATTTTTTAAATACAAATTTATTTTGTGTTTTACGCACGTTCATATTTCTATGGAATGTTGATTCAAATAAAACTTGAGCCTATTAAAACTATTTGCCACTTACGGTGGCAGCCTGATAAGTATGCATTTTACAGTCTTACCTTATTTTATTTTGAAGCATTTGCTTCAATGGTTTTCGTACTTTCTATACTTTTCAAAGATTTTTGCCGTTGTCTAACTTTTAATGTATTCGATTATTTTTTAATGCTGCGCAGACGAGTATTTGCATAGCAAAACCAGTAAAAATTATTCGGTGTATAGTATGCTAAGAATACATAAATACGTTCTCGAATTTTTGTCCAGTTTCGTAGTCCATCAAAAGATCTTCCAAGGACACTGACACTTGAGTATATCTGCTCCGTCGATGGCACTCGCGAGCTGTACACTTTTCCACATTCATTTTCTTACTTATATTTTTAAGTTATGTTTACAGATGATGAAAAGAGTAGGAAAACAACTAGGGATGCTTTGAGTTTGTTTTATAACAAACCTTTGACAAATAATTTTCGATCATTGCCAATTTTTTACCAAATTAAAGATCAGATTTTTAATTATGCGACACTTGACTCTGCTCAAAACTAGATGTTGAACATTTATGCTTGAAATCCCTTTTGAAGGTTTCGTAACAGAAGTTTATAGCCAAGCATCCAAAGTATAAGACTATGAAAAAAATTTTAAATTTTTTATAGTAGTATACTATAATTGTATTATATTAATCCAACTTAAATTTAAATAAATAAGCAACAGATGTGACAATAGTAGAAATTGTTGTATATCACGCTATGAAATATTCACATATTACAACCTACATAAATATATGTATAAATAGATATATCTTCAATAAAATCCATTAATCATAAGTGCTTTCTAGTAGGCATATAAATAAAGCTAAGTAGCTGTGACCATTTAAAATGCTAATGGCTTTAGCCAAATCTAAAGCTATTTCACCAAGCAAAATGCAGACGCATGTATGTTTTTATAGATGTGGCATATACTACGGTTACCAACTTTTTTATATCCGAAAACCGCACACTATACAAATAAAAACGTAGTAAGAAGAGATGGGGAGGAAGAGTGGTTAATTTTTGATTTAGAAAACTGTTTTGATGAAATAAAAAAGTTGGAAAGGTTGAACAGAGGAAACTCTGTGAAAAAATATGCACTTTGTGCATAACAATTGAATTTTTGTAAAAAATCTGATTAGTACGCAAATTTATTGAATTCTCCTGAGTTTTGCACACGGTTTAGAGATTTTGTTTTTATCGAAAAGAAATAATATAAAAGTTTGCGTACATTGCGAAAAATTCTCTAAGCCAATACTTTTGTTCGGCACTGTATGTATATCTATAAATATACAGTGCGGGACAAAAGTATTGGGACAGAGAAATTTTCGCGATATGTGCAAAGCTTTTTATTCTAATTGATTTTCGATAATTTTTTATAAAAATATAGTTCATTACAATAAACATAAAAACTAAATCTCTAAACTTTGTGAAAAACTCAAGAAAATTCAATAAATTTGCATACTAATTTATAAATTTCTAGTCAGGTATGCAGTTTTATAGCCCATCTAATTTTAGTGTAACAAAGTGCAAGCTTGGAGTTGCTAAAAAATTGCGTTGATTTTTGGCAATTTTTTTTTATGAAATGATGTGGGGAGTTGTGATTCGATGAAACCCATCATATAAATCTAAAAGTTAATTTTAAATTTTTTATTGGTTATGGCATTTTGTACTTCAGGTGACGATATGTATAATTTTTCCATCGAAAAACTTAAATGCGTTCTTTCCAGAAAACCGGATAATTCGACCGGACCCGGGCAATCACCTCAAAAACCAAACTGTCCGGTCGAAAACTGGACGGTTGGCAACCGTGGCATATACATTCTACTTCACCCAAATTACAAACTGGACAAATTTCCGAAGAAACGTGTTAAAAAGTTCTTGCGTTGAGGTTGAGGAGACCAGCTTTAGCGCGGAAAATCAATCTTATGTTGTAGACGCTAAATTCACCACTAAAATATATTTGAGATAAGAGAACTATGTATCTGTGGGTACAGATCACGAGAAATTGGCCTTTAGGCACATTCAAGAAACATACTGACCACATAAGCTAACAAGCTTATCCAGTAAGTGAGAGATGTAGCTGCCTAGTGCTTTTAGAGAGAAGTCTGTTATAGCAACCATATTTACCTTATGGACAATATCGTCCCAGCCTTTTACCCAGTAAGTAGCTGTGTGCACCGTCTCTTCCGCCAGTATTCGAGGCAACCTTGAGTTTTCTTGGTTGAGACATTTAACTATAAAAAGCAGATGAGGGGGAAATGTTTATATTATAAATAAATATCAGCCGCTCGTGTCATAATTTAAGATTAATTTTACTGACGTCTCTCCGCAGGGAATAATGTCCCGTGAGACTTCTTGTGCTGCACCGCTTAGCTTACCTTTGCTCTTTCAAAATTTTTTTCTAATAAGCATCCAAAAGTATCCAATTTTTGTTTTTAAGTATCAATCAGCATATTTTTCAATTAATTTATGACACATTTAATACAGAGCTGCTCGTTCCATTAACACTTGTGGCACATTTGTTTTAGTTTTGTCGTGAAGTATAGGCACATATACAAATTTACACCTTAAAAATACAAAAAAAAAAAAAAGTTTATCGCCCTCCCTAATGCCTTCACATACTATAAACACAAATCATGTGTAAGTGCCTTAGTTTCATATAGAAGGCCAAAGCAAACGCCCTCCCATATGAAGCTCCCGCACTCCAGTGAAACATACAAATTTACACAAACAAATATAGAATGGAAAAAGAAATTAAAAATATGTCAGCAGCAATGGCTTCATCTAACAAGCAGAAGATGTAAATCCCTGGGAGCATCACATCGCGTACGTAATGTTGATAGGAATGCAGACATTTTTATAACGTCGGATTGCAGAAGAAAGAAATTTGACGACCTTGAGGGAAAATTTCAACAAATGTCCGTAAACTTCGGGGGAAAAAAATAAAATTAAATTATACCCGGGAGGATTTTTTGTCCAGGCCATCAGATCTGCACCGTTCATCCGATCTACAAAGGTGGGGTGTCAAATGAAAGGGCTTGGGCTGAAGATGTGCATTAAGTTTTTACTTTTTCGAAAAGCGTTGCCACCTGTTAAACAATTAAATTCTAAATATTTACTAATCAGTGCCATTATAATCCGCACGTTTGTTCGATTTTCAAAAATAAGGTGTCAATTTAAAGTGCGTGTAGTGCTGTAGACTTGCAGTAAGGTTTCAATTTATCGAAAAGAGTTGCCACCTGTTAAGCAATTAAGCTCAAATGATTAAAAAAGTTAAATATATTATTACAATATGGGTATCAACCGAATTGGTTTTCAAAAGGCTTTATACCTTAACTACGTATAGTAGTAGTAGTAGTAGGATTGCCACATGTTTAAAAAATCAAATAAAATTTTTTAAAAAGAATTGGGTAAGTAATAAGAATTCACAATATTGGTGTCAGACAAAAGCGATTTAAGAAGGTAATAGGTTGAAATTATTTTGGAAAGGGTTGCCACCTGTTTGAGAAGTTGAATTTAATTAATTTACATCAAAGGTATATGAAATGTTAAAAATGCTTTTAAAATGAAAGAGTTTTAAGAAATATTTAGTTTGACAATTTACAATATGTTTGCCTTGTCTGAGGGTTGCCATCAGTTAAAAGGTTAAATTCAAATTATTCAATAAGTGAAATGAATTACAAAAAGATGGTTATCAATCGAAGTGGGTTTAAAACCCTTGATTTTTGAGCTACATTTACTAGGGCTGCCACGTGTTTAAAAGATTTCATTCCAATTAATTCATCAATTACATGAAAAATTTATAACAATGTCATACGAAGGATATTTTAAGATGAATTTAGGTCGAAAATTGTTTTGACGAGGTATGAATTTATGTAGTTTAATTATACACAAATTATGTGCAATTTTAAAATCTGGGTATCAAACAAACGAGTGTTTTTAGAAATATTTAGCTTGAATGTTTAAAAATTTTTTTAGTGTGCCTGGAGAATGTTGCCACCTGTTGAAAAAAATAAATTCAAATTATTTAATAAATTGAATGGATTGTCAAAATATGGATATTAATCGAAATGAGTTGGAAAATAATTTATTTCTGAACAGTATTTAGGAGAGTTGCCACCTGTTAGAAAACTCAAATTCAACATTATTGACCAGTTAATTTAAATATGTATCACAATGCCAGACCTAAAAGATCTAAAAAAATTTTAGGTGGAAAATACTTTTAAAGAGGGTTCCCACCTGTTTAAAAAGTCGAATTAGTCTTACTTATACACAATTTACATGAAATATCGAAATATTAGTTTGAAACGAAAGCGTTTATAGAATACTTTAGTTTGATAATACTTTTAATTGGGCTGCTACCTTTTTTTTAAGGTCATTAAATTTTCTACACCGTTATTTCGAATTTCCAAAATGAGAACTCAAATTAACGAACTGAGATTCTACATAGATGTGCAATAACGTTTTATTTTTTTGCAGCTAAAGCTTTTTAGCGGTTTAGATGGGTTAGAATTTTTATGAAATGAAAAACCGACGCCATGCGAGACCTCTCTTCACTCAGAAATATCTTTATATGAATCTTATGGAACATACTTGATTTAATCAAACATTTTTATTGCATACTAGCCAATGCCCGCTTACTTCGCGGCGCCTAATAAGAGCTTTTGCATTGGCCAATGCGAAAGAGTGTTTAAAAACAAAATTAGTCTGTAAAGTCAAAATTTTTGATTTAAGTTGAAACCATTAAGGCGCAGTATCCTCCTCACACATAGGCCAATAATAGTAACGCTGTGATACCATATGGAATACCAATCCCTTTCGGTGTCATGAGCTTTACCTATGGTCTTATTTCCACCTGTGACATCTCTGTCAAGCTTGCGTAATTTTTTTTTTTTATGATCTTGCAACTACAACATTGGTGCGATGCGTATGCCAATAAAAGTTCTTATAGGGAAACTCAAGAGCACAGAAGTACGTTTTCTGTTATAGGAGGGCCAAGAATCCTCGCTGTCCCACAGGATGAAAAGTTTTCCGGTACATTGCTAAATGAGTCGTGTGATCTCTTAAGTGTCTTTCAAATGAAGCAATTGATATACCTACGGTGATCTTTCCTTGTTAATTAACCACTTTTACAATTCGTAGTAAAATTTATGAACCGATTTCTGGGTATATGCAAGACCGCATGATCGTGCATGAGGGCGCCAGAAAAACTTAACCCCATCCTTCATTTAGACATCTGAAAACTAAATACGTATAACTTAAACATAGGGCCAAAGCAGACCAACCACACGGGGTTTCTATATATTTCGGCTGCAGCCCAATCCATTGGGTTCATTTTCTGTAAAACCATTGCTTACCATAAAATGAATACGTATTATGAATTTCTACCTTAACTCCAGCGGCACTAATCAGGTAAATTTTTATCAAAAGAATTTTCCTTCACNAAATTTGTATCAAAAGAATTTTCTATCATACAGGTACATAGCTCACATTTAAAATTTGAACGAAATCGGTTAATAAATACGATTTTTATAAATAACTCTACTCCAGCACCACCTAGCGAGTTTTCTAGTAGCATGTAATTGGACCATATATGTATGACGGAACTCTATTCAGTAGTTTTTGAATTTAGTCCGAACAACGAAAACGGCTATCATTTTATGCAAATAGGTATGTAGATAGGACAGTTTATAGAGAAACTCGTAAAAGCAAAGCTCCATTCTTTGTTAAAAATTTTATAAAATTCTTCAAAATTGTAACTTACTGAAAGTTAAAGACAAAGTTACAATAGTTCAATGGGATTTGGAAATCTAGGAGAAAATGGTTCCCAATGGAATGATACTTGCGCGTTTACGTAAATGTATATCGATCCAGCCTTTCCAATAATTACCACTTTTCGCCATAACTACGGTATTGATAACATATCGTCCCGTTTCTGCCTTAACCTCGTATCTGCAATAGAGGTATTTTAGAGAGTGTAAGCAAAAATGCTTAATTTCTTCCCTTAGGGTAAACTCATTTTTTACTTAATATTTCGGGTTCCACTAACAGTAGTAAGCACCTTCATTAAGTCTTTGTTCTATTTTGAAATAGTGTGACGCTTAAACAGCTGTTATAAATGGTAATATTAGTTTTCCCAAAAATTGTAGATACGTGGTTAAGGCAGAAACGGGACGATATGTAGCTGTGTAGAATTTCAGGACGTTAGCGTAAGCAGTTCCAGAGATAAGCTATATGAGAAGTTCAGTTTGTATGGAAGGAAGGAGCCACGCTCCCTTTCCCAATGCATTTGTAATATATGCATCAGTGCTAAGTTTCAGTTCCCCAGCGTAATTGGTTTTAGAGATATATTGGTTTTTTACGTTTTAGTCTGTATAAGAATTTTAGGAATAACCCGAGCTACATACCGAGTACATTTTTGGTCAGAATATTTGTTTTCAAGGTGTTGCCAAATATGAACCAAGTCGATGCAGCCGTTTAGTAGTTTAGTGAAATACATTGTAAAGAGAACTGTATGAAACTGTAAAACGTGACGTCTCAGATTTCTTAATTTTTTGGCAGCAACAACGAAAAGTTTAAATTTTTTTTAGCGAAAAACCTTCCACACAAAAAAAAAATTAAGTTTGTGGAAATTTTGAGAACGGTCCGTTGCTACTCTAAATATAAACAACGACGCACTGGAAAAAGTTAATACGTTCAAATACCTAGGAATAATGATCGAAGATAAACTAAAAAAAAAAAAAATGGATTCTATATTTTCAATTAGAGCTTTAGCAATATGTACATCAGTGAAAACTGAATTTAACTCCATACATTAGCTTTTGCGTCATGTGCTTACAAACATACCAAATTTTAGATTTGGCTGATCTAATAAACCCCCTATTAATTTTTCTTTAACATCTATTATGTACAGATATCGGACTGTTGCAATTTTATTATTTTCAAATACTCTCGTTTGATACCCATATGGCAACACTTAGTTTATATTATAGATTTAACTGAATTAAAATTTTCAAATAAGTGACAACCCGCTTCAACAATATTTTCAAAAGTAAGCTTCCTAATCCTCTTTAGTTTAATATTCGTATTGCAATATTTCATTTATTTTACAAATTTTAATGAATACAATTTTTCAATCAGTTGGCTAATCCCCTAAAAATATTTTCAGCATTAAAATTTCCTAGCCTCTTTAGTTTGATGCCAATATTGCGATATTTAATTTATGCTATCAATTAAATTAAATTAAAGTTTTCAAATAGGTGGAAACCTGCCACAAAAATATTTGCAGCTGTAAGCCTTTGTAAATTTCTTTCTTTTGACAGCCATATTGCAGTATTCACTTTACCGTATCAATTGACCTAAACTGAAATTTTAAACACAGGTTCAACTCTCTAATTTTTTCTTCTATATTGGAAGCTAGATCTCTAGCGATACATCGGTGAAAACTGCATTCAATTCCATGTTTTCGACTGATGCGCGTACAAATATACAGACAGACAGAGATTCAAAAATTCTAAAAATTGTTTACTTGGCTTCTGTAGCTTTAATAAAAACCCACCATATTAATTTTTCTTTAATATCTATAAGGTACAGACATCGATCTGTTACAATTTTATTATATGTATGTAGATATATGGCCTTATTCATAAAAAATAAAGTAGGTTTAAAGAGCTTTATAAATTGACGTTTTCATACATTTTTCAATTTATAAACCTTTTATAAAGCTACTTTATTTTTTATGAATAAGGCCATTAGATTTCATTTATTTTATCAATTTAATACAATAAAATTTTTCAAACAGGTGGCAGCCCTCTCTAAAAATATTTTCGACAATAAAATTTCCTAAACCCCTTCAGTTTGATACCCATATTGCAATATTCAATTTATCTTATAAATTAAATTAAATGTAAATTTTCAAACAGGTGGCAACTCTAAAAAAAATATTTTTGGCTGTAAGCCTTTTCCAGCCTCTTTCTTTTGACGCCCATATTGCAATATTCATTTTTTCTTATCAATTTACTTAAACTCCAATTTTCAAACAGGTGGCAACTCTCCAATTTTTTTTTTCCTATATTTTAAGTTAAACCTCTAGCGATACACCAATGAAAACTGCATTCAAATCCATATATTCGTTTTCGAGTGATGCGCGAACAAACATACAGACAGACAGACAAAAATTCTAAAAATGGTTGATTTGGCTTCTGGTGCTCTAATAAAGACCTCCCACATTACTTTTTCTTTAATATCTATAATGTACAGACATCGACCTGTTACAATTTTGTTATATTGTATAGATTGCTTCAATGGTGCTATCATATATTAACGCTTTAAGGATGAACTTTTATAAGTGAGGTTTATGCCAAGGAAAATGTAAAGTTTGAGCTTGCAATATGATATAAATAGGTGCAAGGATTCCCCCCAATAAATTTTGAAACTTTTCAGCCACTATATATATTGCTTGAAAAAGCACCTTGCTTTTGCTATACATTTTCTTGAATGAATAAATATACATACGAGCATTTTTTTTTTCCTGAGAAATGCAAACTGATTTAAGAAATTTCGATAGAAGAAAATTTCTTTTCAATTTCTTGTGCGTCATTTTATATTAATACTTTGTTTTTCTTGAGAGCTGGTAAGAGCCCTTTAATTTTCTCTTTTTAACATTTCAATTTAAACATCACATTTTCATATACATATGTACATACTCGTATGTGAGGATAACAAAAACAAAAAAAACTTACGTCTAGATTAAGTGCTTTTAATTTGTATACATATAAATAACATCTTAAGACATGTCATCTCAACATTTCGACATCACTATTTAATATTCGTTTTTAATAAATTTGGCAACCATTTCTAGAGAAAATCGATTTGATTTATTGGTTGCTAAGATCAGAAAATATGCGCTTTGCAGCAGTGGAGCTATGTGGCAAGCACAACAAATTAATCATAAATGAAGCTGATTGATTATATATAAAGTAGAGGCGCAAAACTATATATAGGATACTTTTTTTTTTTTGTGGAGGTGGTACCGTTTGCTTTTCTAAAACAAATTGGTGATCCGTTGATCACACATAAATAATCGTATTTATACGTACAGTGGCGAAAAGATAAATAGGGAAGAGACATTTTAGTATTCTTTGGCTATTTCACTTCCGATTATTTAGTAATCGTTTGGCGCTTAAACATACGTTAGTGTTTGGCCGACCTTCTCCGACCTTTGACAGAACTCTGTCCAGTGGTTTTGAAGTTTAGTCCGAACAACGAAAACAGCTACCATTTTATGTACATATATAGGGCAGTCTGTAACGAAACTTGTAAAAATCAAAGTTTCAAACTTTAGGCAAAATATAAAAAAAATTCTTCAAAAATTTTCCCAAAAAATGTTACCCTTTCCCAAAAGTTAAAAAGAGAGTAAACATCGTTCAATGCGATTTTGAATCTAGGACAAAGTGATGCTTGCCATCTGTATATAGATGCAGCCATTCCAATAACTACCACTTTTAGCCGTAACTACTGCTATAGATCTCCGGTGATGAATCCCTTGTGGAGACCGCTCATCCCAATTGCAAGCGATAGATAGCAGATGAATTTAGTGTACTTTTATACTATAAATGTAATTAAAAATATAAACATTGTAAATTTTTATCGACCTTAATAGTATTTTGAATTCGCATTTTATACGTATCTACAAAATACCTGCGAAGCAATTCCAGCGGTACCTGATTTGAATAAAGAACTTAGTTAAGCATTCAGCCGCTGTGGGGTAGTGGTTAGCAGTGGCCTGCGTTCGAGCCCAGTTTTCGAACAACGTCAAAAAGTAATAAACAATATGTCCCTCGGCAGGCAGTGGCAAACCTCCAAAGAGTATTCTGCCATGAACACCAGGTTCTCATAAAAATACAATCACCGTTCGGAGTCGGCGTAAAACTGTGGGACGTACACCTTTGTGTAACATCAAGGCGCATGCAACAAATCGGAAGAGAAGCTCGGCCAAACACTAACATATGTGTAAGCACCAATCTATTTTTTTTATTATTATTATTGTTAGTAGCGATTGGCTACGCAAGCAAACCATTTTCGAACTTGTGTGGCTAAATAAAAATGTATTGTTTACTGAATTTGGTAAGCAATTTCCTTGTTAATAGAGCTATTTAAATTTGTAAGTCGAACATTTGAGTGCACATTTAGGAACTTATAGGGGGCGCTAGCTGATATGGTGTCAATGGGCAGATGTTTAATTCTCTGAAAAAGCTTAAAGTTTTCCATTTATTTTATATGGGGATAAAACCACTTTTCGTAGAAATAGGATAGCATTGTTAAAACCAATATTTTTCGATCAGAAAACTCTGCGTCTCTGCAAGAGATTCCCTATAATAATACCCAATTGTTTATATAACCATTTTTTTATAGTAACTGTAATTTATAGGTCCTCCTAAAACCCCCGAAAATCCCAAAAAATGCAATGGGGACAAAATAATAAAAAATTGTTAGTATTACAAAATGATTAAACAAACTATTAGGTATTATAATTGGAAGCCCCCTGAAGATAGTCAAAGTTTTCCGATCGAAAAATATTGATTATCAAGATTTCTACGAAAAGTTGTTTTTTCCCCATATAAAATACATGAGAAACTTTGAGCGCTTTGTGCGTCCTGTAAATACTTTTGTGATTTCAAAATAAAAAATAGGTTTATATTTTTTTCGACATAGAACACTTTACTTTTTTTTTGCCCACCCTATTGTACACATGTATGTATATATGTATGTGTGTGCATAGGGTAAGTTGAGAAAAATATTCGCGTTATTTATGGTACGTTGTGATTTGTAAAGAACGCTTACGTAATACTATAATGCAGCGGTTCCCAACCAGTGGGCCGCGCAAGCAGTGGCGGATCCAGCGGGGGGTCAGTCTGTGGCGGACCCATGGGGGGTGTTTTAATATAGCGCATATGTATGTATAATATGGCGTATATGTATTAAAACTCCCCCCGTGGTTCTGCCACTGGCTGAGACGTATTTTAACCCCCAAAACCCCCCGCTGAATCCGCCACTGCGCGCACTCTAAACTACCAGACATAACTACTAGACAAAATTGAATAAACCATCATAAAATATTAGAAAAACATAAGATTAAAAACATCTTCAATTCAATCCTAATATAGACGTGTCAGTTCAATTGAAGCAGTCCAAAAAATCTCATCTGTAACACCGCGAAACTAGGCGTCAAAAAATAATGAAACTACGATTTTAGTTTTTCTCTCTGACGATAGTATTTTTCCTAAAAAGGACTTTGAAATTTTAAAGATATGATTATATCGAAAAATTATTTGAAAAACTGAGTGCAATCTCGAATAACAATTTGGGTATCATATAAAAGACAAAAAAGATTAAATTTATTTTGGTGTACAAGGACGAATAAGCCCTTCCTTTTCCTTTTAAAATCCTTATAAAANTGGTTCTGCCACTGGCTGAGACGTATTTTAACCCCCAAAACCCCCCGCTGGATCCGCCACTGCGCGCACTCTAAACTACCAGACATAACTACTAGACAAAATTGAATAAACCATCATAAAATATTAGAAAAACATAAGACTAAAAACATCTTCATTCAATCCTAACATAGACGTGTCAGTTCAATTGAAGCAGTCCAAAAAATCTCAACTGTAACACCGCCAAACTAGGCGTCAAAAAATAGTGAAACTACGATTTTAGTTTTTCTCTCTGACGATAGGATTTTTCTTAAATGGACTTTGAAATTTTAAAGATATGATTACATCGAAAAATTATTTGAAAAACTGAGTGCAATCTCGAATAACAATTTGGGTATCATATAAAAGACAAAATTCTGTGGAAATAAAAAAGATTAAATTTATTTTGGTGTACAAGGACGAATAGGCCCTTCCTTTTCCTTTTAAAATCCTTATAAAATTTTATCCCTGAATATCATTAAAAAATTGCCATAGCTATTTTTTTTTTTTAATTCGTTGTTAAGGCCTAATATACATCTACCATCTACCTTTATTAGCTCAAAAAATTCAAATTAATCAAAAGCACATATTCAACAATTTCCCACACACCAAATCAATTTTATAAGTTAATTATTTTTGTCCAGCTATATCGTCACTTTTGCCTTGTGTGCGGCGGTTTGATATTCATTTTCAAAGGCGAGAATATTGTATATATATGTACATATTTGCAAATATTTGATAGTAAATTATATATACATATGAACATAAGGAAGGGATGCAATCGCTTAAAACTTGCACTTTGTTATACTAAAACTCAATTGGCTACATAACTGCATACTCAAAAAAATTCTAAAAAAAATGTAAAAAAAATTAAATTTGTAATGTACTCATTTTACTCAACTTCGGTGTAAAAAAACTTTATAACTCAAATTATTGTAGAGTGCACCCCATAATACTATACTTAAATATTGCGCTATACTCAGAGCTACGATTCTGATTTTTTTCAATTTTTGTCTCAGATGCCATATTTTCAAAAACTAATTTTTTTTATCAAAGAGTTTGTATGTGAAAAATTGTTCAAGAAAAAGAAAATTTTAAATCTATCTATCTTTTCATTGAGAATTTTGATGTGTGTATGCGTGATTTTTTTCAAATTTTTTCCTCCCCCGTTCTCGAGATATTCGGAAAACTATTAAATCGATTTGTTTTTGTGCTGTAAACTTTTCAAAAATTTATTAATTAAGCTCAAATTTCATATTTATTTATTATTTATGTTTATGCATCAACCCTAAAAATTTTAAACAAATCAAACACATGAAGTATGAACCCCGTCTGTTTTAATATGGAACGCCCCATATATTCTTTGATTTTTGCTTATTCGATCAAAATAATCGCTAAATTTGGAATTTTATTTTTTCGGTCAAACTTAATCATTATTTCTGGTTTTTATTTTTTCTATCAAAAAAGGAGAAGGTTATCTGTTCATCGGAATATTTTTTTTATTTTAATTTTATTATTTTGTTTTTATTTTTGTATGTTACCGCATAACTTTGGATCAAGTTAACCGATATCTATAATTATTTTTTTTAAGGAAAGGAAAGGTGTTACCTCACAGGTGGTCCCATTTTAATTTGGTTTAAATCCGGTCATTGAATCATGAATAGATTAACGATAATCTTAAATTTTTATATGAGAATTGAAGTCGGCTTTTTTTGCTTCAAAATTTCTTGTTTTTATTAAAGCATCAAATAGACAAAAGGGTACAATAGTTGTGAAAATACATACAAACATAAATACATACGTACATACATATGTATACATCGAAGAATAACGCTGATACAGTGAAACACATTAAATAATGTAAACAAAGGGAACAAGTGAAATTGGCATAAGCAAAGGAATTATTTTACTTTCTTACACAGCTAAATAGTGGAGAATTAATTGCGCCAGGTTCTTGGTTCAAAACCGTTACGGTTCCTAATATTTATACATTTGAAAATATTATCTAGAGTGTATTATAAATTTTAGTGTTGAATATTCGTGGACATCTGGTTTTTATTAATATAACATCTGGTGATTTGTTTGTGGTTTTAATTTATGCGTAATGCACATGCAAATCGTTGTTTGGGTTTCTCACGCAAAAATGTTTACACCTGGTGAATTTGTTGTACATATCAGCACTGGTCAATTATTTTGTAAAGCTTCATTACATACGTATATAAGTATGTATCTATATTTACATATATGCATGTTTATTTATCCCATACTACGTAAATGAACAAATTCTTTCGAAACAACGAGAGTGTTTACCTCACCGGCACACGACTATTGGAAGTAAGATGGCAAAAAAGGCGAATGTGTGTGAATAGAATTTATAAATAACAGCAAAATTATTAAGCAGTTAATTAACTTTAATTTCGAGAGATCTACAGAAATTAAACATTGATTGCAAATTTATTATATAAGTACATATATATGTATGTAAATATATCGAGCCCTAACCGCCAAAATAACGTGACATTTTTATCAAAATTTTTTTTTTTGATGCAGAAATATTCCTAGAGCATCTAAATACATTTCTGCATCAAAAAAAAAATTTTTGAAAAAAATGTCGCTTACGTTATTTTGGCGGTTAGGGCTCGATATGATAACTCCATTTCACTTTTTAGAAAAATATATTTGCCATTACGAAATTGCAATCTTTCAATGTAACTCTCGAAATATTAACAAATTTCAAACTGATTTAAGTTTCGTGGATTCTCCGCCCTCTGAACTTAAATTATGTATCCGCCCCTTTATTAATAGCCCTTGAGCTAGTATAACATCAAAACGAAAGTGTTTATTGACTTTACATCTGATCTTTCCATTGATCTACTTATGTATGTACATTTGGGTAGTTAAAAATAAGTGTAGTCGGAATTTTGATGCTCTCACTCCCTAAAATTGTTCTATATGGAAAAAATATACCCATATTTTTTTATTCTTAAATTAAAAAATATTTTAAAGTTTTCCATGTACTTTATATGAGTATACAAATTGTATGCAGCTTGAGCTCCACTATTCATAGATATACTGATTATTTTTCGCTCTCTCGGAAATTAAACTTTTCTCGGTATTTTTTCAAGACTTTTTTTGGAACTTTATAAGGAAATTTTCGCATGTTTAAATCTGTATTTATTTCTTGGACTTTTCGGGCCTTTTTTTTAGTTTCTTCACGTTGTATTTTTCAGAATCTTTTTGGTATTTTATCAGGATCTTCTAGACTTTCGGTATTTGTAAGAAATTTTACGAATATTTTCAGGATATTCCGGTAACTTTTAGGACCAAAGCTACATCTACATAAATTCTAATGTTGCTGTTTATCAAGCCGAGTCAATATGATTGTGGTTTCTTGCTCAAAAAGGCCTGTTAATCCTTTTAACTTATTATTATATAACATGTATATATCTATGTCTCTGATTGCGTAAATTCATGTAAATAGCTGTTTAAGTAAAGCCGCTTCCACCATTCTAAAGAAACTTTCTATGGTTTTACTTTTAATGAAAGAAATTAAACATAAAAATTGTTGAATATAATTGTTATAAGGCCATAAAATAACAAAAACAAATAACTTAAGGACGAGCACACCTAAAAATAGAACATTCTGAAAATAGAATTATTAACAAAAACCAACAAAACCAACAACCACATGATAAAGTTTAAATAGCACTGCGCTTCATTGTAGTTGGCTTCGTAAATGAAAAAATGGAAAAAAGCAACAAGAATTTACAAGGGGAACTTAGAACGGTGCGTAGGCAACTGGGGTAGTTGGATCGAATCCCACTGAAAGAAGTCTGATGAGGAAATGTTGTGACTTCCGAAATAGCTATCGCTTCTACAATTTTTTCAAAATTATTGTTGCTTTTCCACAATACTTTTTCATTAAAAACGGCCTCAAGCTCAATAAAAATTGTTGAATTTAATGAAGCAATGTAGAATTTCATGAAATAAAAATATTAAATTGTAAAATGAAGAATTTGCTAGAACGCAATAAAATTAGATGAGGTATTTAAGATCGACACGAACGCTGCTCGTAAAAGTTGTGTACTTTTTATTTCTTAATTATGACGCAATTAATTTTTGTGAAAAAACTGGAATTTGACAAAACTTTGATGATGGCCCACATCAACAATTAGCTACATATGTGTATAGGTGAGTAAGAAATAGGTTTGCAACAAATGTATGTACTAATGTGTGTAAAGTAATACATAAGTACATATGTATGTACGCATACAATATTTTGGTAAAAGAAAAGAATATCCAAATAAACCAATATAAAGAAGCAAGGGCGCCGGCCAAGAGGTCAAATAATTAATTAACCAAAAATAAATGTGACAAAAAATAATCGCACCCGCAAAAATTTTAAGACTTGTTTACTTAATGGTAAGAAGCGAATAGTAGCCAACTGATTATAGTTAGATTAGTTTGAGAAGAGAGAGAAATAAATACTTCGTAGGTTTGTGAGAGAATGGAAATGAGACACTAGAAGGTCTATTCTGCGTTGGTAACAGAAATTTTATTACCGGTAAATAAAGTTACTGCAAATTTTTAAACCCATTTCACATTCTCCACACTCTTGAAACCGTTAAATTTTATTACCATCTCATGAGCAGGTAACAAAATATTTTGCACCGTAAAATATGCAACTACAGAATTTGTGCAAAACTTCAGAGCTGAATTGCTGAATAAATTAAAACGTTACCGAGATAAATAGAATTGCGGTTGCAAGAAGTGGTGACAATTGTTGGTAACAAAATTTGCTTGCTACAAAGCAGAATAGGCCTGTAAGTGAACAGCAATCGAGGCACTGTCAAAACTTGTGGCATACTATTTGATAGAGAATCGTGAATGAAATCAATAAGCTAACAATAAAAGCGGCATTCACACGCAATCAGCGCACAGTGTTATGAGTCCATATAAGCTGTGGGCAAAAAATACTTAACCATTGCGTATGCATTTCTTTGTCAAATGCGTTTATTTTTGCATTAAGTAAATGTCGAATATATTCAAAAAGCTCATTTCGCTTTCTATAGTACTCGTTCGTCCACTCTTTTAAATATTATTTAGTCTCAGGTGTATTGTGATGGATCCATGCTTTGTGCTTTATTGCGAAATGTCGCAGGGCTTGCGGTCGAGTGTGAACAATCGCGACAACCATTGCTCCTGGTACCACGAAACTCAGTAGCTGATTTTTAGGCCAAAAAAAGGTCGCCAAAATTCTCCATAGCTATCAAAAAAGTAGCGAAAGGTTACGTAAAAATCACAAAAAGTGACGTAGAGATACCAAAAGGAAAAACCAAATATTTTCGTAAAAATCGATAACGGTTGGGAAAAAATCCTAAGAAAACTCTAAGAAGTCTGGAAAAAAACTCGAAAAATCACGAAATATTGTGATAAACTTCTAATAAAATGGGTACACAAAAAAAAAAAAATCTGAAGGTTCCCGAAAAAATTCCTGAAAAATTGTTAAAATCGTTAAGAAATTCCTAGAGTCACGAAAAGTAAATAAAAAATCCGGAACTCACCCGAAACATAAATTTTGGAGAATATCGAAAAATTATGTAAAACAACTTAAACAATTTAAGTAGATCCAATAAAAATCGTAGTCATGAAAACATTTCGAAAAATCGAGATATCATCAGAAAATCTCGGGGAATCCCCAAAAATTCAGACCCTTAACTGTTTCCTTAAAAATTCGAAAAATTCTCAAAAATCTAAACATTTCTCGAAAACACCCCAAGAAATTCCGAATCGCAAAAATTCTGAAAAGACCTGAAATCATTAAAAATAAGTTCAAAATATATCTTTGAATCATGGAAAAATATGGCAGTATCAAAAAAAAAAGTTCTTTAACATCTTGCCAGTTCTCGCAAACATTCCAAACTGTTCCGAAAAGTTCCGAAAAGTTCCGAAAATTTTCGAAGTCACTAAAAATTTACAAAAGTATAGAAAAATCCAAACACACGGAAGTAAAATTCCCTAAAACTTTATTTTCATTGCTAAAAAGTAGTAAGCAAAAATAATGAATATAAATTAGGGTGGAGCTTAAAATATTAACACGATAAGTCGCAAGAAAACAAAATTAAAAAAGATTTAATTTTTTAAATAGTAAAAATTCGACAAAATTTTAACTTTGACAGCAATAACTCAGCGAGTTTACGAATAAGTTTCAACAAGCTCAGTNAAGATTTAATTTTTTAAATAGTAAAAATTCGACAAAATTTTAACTTTGACCAGCAATAACTCAGCGAGTTTACGAATAAGTTTCAACAAGCTCAGTAAAAGCTGCTCAAAGTAAAAATTGTGCAGAATTTTTGCGATTTTGTTTAATTTAAATCCTAAACCCTAAAGGTTTGCTTAAAAATTTAAAATTTTTATCGTTGTCTTTATTTTGTATGCAGAAAAAATAGAACGGTATCCCATAAAAAAATTTTATGGTGATAATTTAAGGACCGCCCTAATGCATACAATTTAAGACCCCTGCCCCTTTCATGTCTACTCTAAAAAATCTAAAAAAGGATAAATGTGAAGTTTTTCACAGCCACAAAGCAAATATATAGTAAAAAAAACGCAAATGTTTTTCAATACTATCCTACCTTTCTTCCTTCGCGATATAAAAATTGCTTTTATTTACCATCACTAAATGTTTCTGAAAAGGTTATGGAAAGTTGAAGCCAAGAGCGACTTTAATTTTTGGGGCTAGCATCCAGAAATTAAAAGTTTTTGTTAGTTTCGCCGAACTAAGTGCATCTCCTAGCTAACAATGTATGTACAAATAAATTTTTATATTTAGTAAACGTTCAATTTTTATAATTTTAGTCACTCTCATGATACTGTGCGGCGCTTATTATCTGTCGCCAATTCGCCTGTCATCCACCCCTCCTCTTCTCCTTTATAATTATGNGCATCCAGAAATTAAAAGTTTTTGTTAGTTTCGCCGAACTAAGTGCATCTCCTAGCTAACAATGTATGTACAAATAAATTTTTATATTTAGTAAACGTTCAATTTTTATAATTTTAGTCACTCTCATGATACTGTGCGGCGCTTATTATCTGTCGCCAATTCGCCTGTCATCCACCCCTCCTCTTCTCCTTTATAATTATGTTTTTTTGCTGATCATCGGCTTGGCCACTATCAATGTTTGTCGTTGGCGGCCTGTACTGGACATTAACGACTGAATATTTAAAACTAAATTGCAGCTACGCGCGACAACTCAGTTTCAATTCTACATTGCACAAGTGTGGACATAAAAGTTTATTAAAAACTTCTGAAAACTACTTAATTACTTATAAATTGCGAAGTGTTTCCGCTAACAGTGGATTTTAGTGCAGACAACTGAACAGTGCGGATAAAAAATTGAAGGTAGAGTGGAGTTGAAGCTCTTCTTTTTTGAAATTTTTAATTGACATTAAGCCTGTGAAGGATTTTAATTGTGTGTTTAGGGAACAAAATTTTTATTTTCATACGAGTAGACTTTAAAATAATTTTAAGTATTGCCGACTGTTTCTCGCAATGTTATCAATGCACTCATTAAAACACTGTGTGTGTTTTTTTCCAAGCAGATTTGAAATACTTGTTCTTATCATTGTACACAAAAAAGACACTTAAAAACACAAACAATTGTGCATAAGTGGGATCATGTGAAAACACGAAAAATAAGTGTTAATTAGAAGTGATTTGTTTTAATAAATTTTTTTACAAAACCCAGAACCTGTGCAGGTGCATATGAGCAGATTGACAGCTTTTTTGTTGCTTTCTGACGTCAAGTGATCAATTTACATATCGACGGCTGAGTGGAGGATCGACCTATCTCGGTAGGCAGTTCGAAAGCGCCATATCTCGGAAAATGCCTAAAGAACACCCTACTTCGGGATTCGGTTCAAAATCGCCCTATCTCAACTGCCGATGTATTGAATTTACATTGAGATAGAGCGTTCTTCAACAAAATGCTGAGAGAGGGAGTTCTTGAAAAATTTGTTAAGATAGGGCGTTTTCGAACCGGCCGCTGAGATGGGTCGATATGAGCACGTCAGAGTCAGAGCAACACTTCTACAAGTGTTGAAGAAAAAAGTCACCGAAACTTTTCGAATGCAAACCATTTTTTAGCTCAAAGTGCAAATAAATAATTTTCAAGCAAAAATTAGGCAGGTTTTCTTTTGCCCTGAAACTAATATGTTAAGTAGCAAAGTGTAGTAAAATTCGATCACAAAATGTTTTTATATGGAATTGTCCTGTGAAGTGATGATATTTTACAGTTTTTGGTTCGAGGCATTATCTTTTAATGTTCATTTTTAGCTAAAACTTACGCTTGGCTTGGTGGTGCTGTCCTGAAATTTTTGCATTTTAATATAGTTTTTCATTAAGTAAATGATGTTTTTACTGTTTTTAAGGCTGTATGTAAGATGTTCGGTTTAAAAGATTATTAAAAAAAAAAAATACAAATACTTTTTTTAATGTTAGTTTAAGGTTACTATTTATTTCTGCTCTTAGTTAAGGGGTATGTCAATTAATAAAAATTATCAATAAAACTTAAACCAAATTCTGACAGTTAAAAATGGCTTATTGATAAGTTTTCAGTTTACGATTTTTCTCCAAGTGTTTCTTACTTCACTTCACAACTCGATGGAGTTTGCTTTTACGTTGACATGCTCATACACATATAAAACCGTCTAAATCGCCATTGTTACAAAAATGAGATCTGGTAACCCTGAGCTCCAGGCATCGAGATTAATATCATAAGAATGGTAAAATCGTTATTAAAACTAACAGATTTGTAAAATTACAGCTAGAGAAAATACCGCCTATCAAGACAATAGCTTCAAAGAAAAACCGTTTTTTTCGCTCTCCTGTAAAATTTAGTGCCGTAAGATAGGCGGTTTTGCAATTGATCGATGGGCGGCTTCGCAAAAATATCGACGATATAAAAACTGAAGGGTACTGTTAATTTCTTCACGATCCAATGATCGCACAAATCTCCAATAGAATTGCAGGCGCGCCTAACAGCAAACTAAATCTAATTACAGACGTGCCCCTCATACTTCCAGAATTGGCTGTGAACACATTGCATCTGTTACTTTTCAATGGTGTATACCTTCAGGATACACTCCTTTTCATTTAGAAAAATTTGGCAGATTAGCGTAGCGTTGCCAGAATTCTACAGCCGGACCCCATTAGCGCTGAGAGCGCTATTTTCATACGCTTTTTTCTGGGATCCCTAATATTATCTGATTTTATGATTCGTCAAACCACTGGGATTTGTCTATAAATCTATTCATGTTGGTGAAGGAGCATTTGAAGATCTCCGTAAGACTTTGGTTGGAGGATCTCCTTAGCGTGTCATGTCTTATGCATGCCAATGCTAGGCACTCGCAAATATAGTGTAGGGCGGTTTCCTACCATTCCTCTAGGTTCAACAGAAGGTCAATTTCAGCTGAATGTTCCTCAAGTGTCATCCGCTATCGTGTGACTGTTAACCTGACTATCTTTCCTCGACCTCTTTAGAAGCTCCTCTGTTTTTGGTTCGTCTAATGCGGCCAATGTATTCGTCGCAGTTTTGCAGGAGCATGAGATGCTCTTGGTGATGGTCTATGGTGGATTTACCAGAGGTCTGGAGCTAAACTGATAAGAAGCAATGGGTTCGTTGAAGGTAGACTTCAGTCTTTCAAGCAATATACTCGATAAGACCTTTTAGCCTATGCTTAGAAGGCTGATCCCATGGAAGTTGGCGCGTGTGGCGGTAACGCTTTTCCTGTGGGTTGGGCAGGGCACACTTAAATTCCAGCGGTCGGGCATGCGTTCGTCCAAGCATATTTTGCTTAAGAGCTAATGCATGCACCTTATCAGATATTTGACGCCGTACTTGAATAGCTCGGCTTATAGACCGTCAACTCCAGCAGCTTTGTTGTTTTTTTCAGCCGCAAAATTGCTAGGCGTATCGTTTACTTCTGTATAGAGAATATTTTACTACTACTCGATTTATTCTTTTAAGCATAAGATGTGCCGCAAAAAATATCGCCAATCATAAGCACTGCAATATTTTGCTGATACCAAGATATTTTATTTACACATTTAGCTAAAATTGCATCTTGAAATTTGTTGGGTGTAGCGGAGCGCATCGGATGAGCTAGTGTACTAAATTAAATGATATACATATCGAGCACTAAACGCCAAAGAAATGTAAGCTGCATTTTTTCAAAATTTTCTTTTTGATGCAGAAATGTTCGTAAAGCATCTAAATGTATTTCTGCATCAAAAATAAAATTTTGAAAAAAAATTCGCTTATTTCATTTTGGCGGTTAGGGTTGGATATACATATGTATGTATGTATGTATGTTGTAACATTTTTTTATATTGAAGCACTTGCGTTCGTGTATGTATAATGGTGACATCTATAAAAAAGTGGCACATTTGATCTTTGCGGACGATTGTTAATTGTTATATTTTTATTGAGAAGCTGCCAACGACAAATATGTAGTAGCAATTCGAATTTTATGATGAAAAATTTGTTGCTCATGGCATGCGTACATACATACATACATATGTATTCATAAAGGTGTTTCTTAAAATATCAGCACCTAAATTTTGTATGGGACACTCCCTTATTTTATTCTACGTATAAAATAAAGCCATTCACGAAATTTTCAAAATCTTTAAAATCATTTTAGTGGTCGAGAATTTTTTATTATTTTATTAAAAAATTCTTATTATTTTATATCGCAAAAATTCGACGAAATTTTGAGTTGAAATCTAATAAATTTGTCGAGTTACCTATAGTTGGTCAAACTGAACATTTTTTAGAATTTTTGTGATAAAAAATCACATTTTACAAACCCTAGTAGCGACACCTAAACTTTTTTTAAATTTTTATGAATGTCTTCATCAAAGTAAAGAACCGCGCCATGATGTTGATTGTTTAAGGACCACCCTACAATACATGCATTAAAATCGGAATGATATCATTTTAAATAACCGCAATTCATATGCCTGATGCTGTGTTTGTGTTGCTACAATTACCAACAGATTTCTATTATTTGGGTAGCTAATTTCCACACACAAAAAAAGATAATAATTTAAGTATTTATAATTAAACATTTAGCACAGACATATGCGAAAGTAATATTTATTTGGCAAACAACGCTACCTAAAACGTTGATAATACAGGTTTTTGGCTCAGTCACTGACAATTGAATTTATTTTTTTTTTAATACATATATACATAGTTATGTATATTCCGTTATTTATTCTTTAGATTTAACCGGATTAAGCCATTAAAAGCATGTGACTTTTCGTTAACAGTCTTATTTGTATAGCTTAGAATTTTTTTACGATAACCTTTGGCTTCTGCTGCCCGTTGAGCGATTTTTAATTCTCATGCTCGAACTGATAATACAAGCTTGAGTTCAGTAGTTCAATACATATAGCACAGAAACAAAACAAAAAAACGCTATNACGATAACCTTTGGCTTCTGCTGCCCGTTGAGCGATTTTTAATTCTCATGCACGATCTGATAATACAAGCTTGTGTTCAGTAGTTCAATACATATAGCACAGAAACAAAACAAAAAAACGCTATTTTTGATTTTTATTAGCATATTCATTATATTTCGTTATTTTGAATTTTTATTTTTTTCTATATATTATACTATGACCAATTTAAATATTTTATGGTCTAAAAAATTAAATTTGACAATATGATCGAAAAAATAAAAATTATAAATATCGAAAAAAAATCCAATTTTACCGGTTGAATTATGATTTTTTATTATAAAAATCATAGCCATTACGGTCTCTGCCTCAAATTTGTGCGCATAAATGGCGTAATATGTTTATAACAAATAATCAGAAAATATAGATGAATGCCTTATACGAAACATTAATAATTCCATTAAGGAAATACGGTATCAAAAATTTTATTTTCATTTTTATTTAAATATCGGACATTACCTACTTCTGATATTGAAAATGATTTTTAGAAAATCTTCAGTTAGTAGTAAAAATTACCTAATAAAATATCGGTAAACAAATTTTTTTTGGCATTCTGAAAATTAAATTTTAAGAAGACGCAGGGGGAACGGGGTCCTAATTATCACTCAACTATTAAACTGGAAGTTGACTGTGTCATATTTCGAACATATGTATCTACTTATTCCTTACAAAATAACTAAAAAATTTGGCAATTTATTACTTTAACCCTCTTAGGACTATAAGCGTGTGATTACAAACTAATAATTTGAATTGTAAAATGTGATTAATTGATATCTTACATAAAAAATCATTGTAGAAAATAATTTGCTAAAAAAAATTTGCTTTGATTTCAACTAGAAACGGTTTGTTCTTAGTTCTTTATTCTAAAAAATTTCATGCATCTCATAATTTTTTCCTAGAAAAAAATTTGAGTTCTAAAGGTTATTTTTTTCCAAAAAACATTTTCTTAAACATTGTTTTTTCTACAAAGAAAAAATTTTTTGCCCAATTATATATATTTTGTTCTCAGATATAAGAGTATATTTTTTTATAAAACTGGTAGACATTATTTTCTCAATAGATAGTTTTTTCTAAATTAATTTATCCCCAAAAAAAAATTTTTTTTGTCAAAAATTGCTTTTTATAATAAAAATAACTTTTGGGAATAAAAATTAAAATATTATTTTTAAGTATACCAATTTTGGAATTTCGTAAAAAAATCTTAAATTAATTTCTCTCAAAAAAGGAAAAATGGGAGTTTTGAGGAAAAAAAATTTATAATTTTTAGGAATATTAAAAAATAATAATATTTTCCTTTTTTTGTTATTTATGGCCTTNGTATATAATTTTTGGGAATATTAAAAAATAATAATATTTTCCTTTTTTTGTTATTTATGGCCTTATAACAAATTTATTTACAAATTTACAAATTTAGTGAAAAATTTTATGGAAAAACAACAATACCATGTGTAAATTATTAAAGTTGTTGAATTTAATAATATTTTCCGGAATAAATACTTTTTATTGGAAAACAATTTTCAATCTAAAAATCTTTTTTCTAACGTTTGGTAAATTCTATTTTACTTCGAGGTTTTTTCTAAAAATTAATGGTTTTTTCTTAAACTATGTTTTTCCATAAAAATTATTTTTTCCCCAAAAAATCTTATAAAGCTATTTTCTGTAAAGCCTTGAAATTTTGAAAAATATCATTCCAACTTTTATATAAAACATTTTTCTCTAAAATTTTTAATATAAAGCAACATTCACATGAGGCGATTTTCCACGCGATTCAACATCGCTTTTAACAAAATCGCCTGTGTAAATTGTGTTTGAATTTTCTAAATCAAAATCGTTTTCAACTGTTCAGGCGATGTTGAATCGCTTAACAGCCGCCTCATGTAAATTCTGCTTAACGCACATTCTAAAAATATAATTCTTCTAAAATCTGACACGTTCTCCTTATTTATAAGTGGAATAACTTTTGAGGAAATATGTTTCCCTTGGTCCTGAATGGGTTAAATGAAGCTGGCGCATTTTAGGATCTTAAATTTGTTAAATACGAACTGGTTTATATTAGTATTTCGTAATTCAAGGAGATGTTGGTCTTGTCTTGACTTTTTTATAAGGTGGTCGTGATTTTTTCGAACGATCTCCAACTGAAAAGCCGATTTTTAGTCACGTGTTGTTTATGTATTAACTGCATTCAAAAATGTACGAACATACAGGCATGGTTTGAGTGCGTACAGATTTGAAGTGAGCAACACTGTACTTATTTTTAACCGACTTCCAAAAAAGGACGAGGTTATCAGTTCGTCGGAATATTTTTTTTTTTTTTTTATGTATGTTACCGCATATGCACCACGTCAACCGATTTGAATAATTGCAACGGAAAGGTAGTGTCTCAAAGGTGGTCCCATACTAATTTGGTTTAGATCCGATCATTGGATCATGAAATATATAGACATATATATATATTTTTTTTAAGTCGGTTTTTTTTTTTGCTAAAAATTACTTGTTTCAATCACAGATCATGCAATTTTCTTTCAAGTTTGTTGTTCTAAAGAATGTCAAAGACCAAAAATCTGGTTTGTAAATTTATTGCGATTAGTCCTCATTCAATAATTGTACCGCTACTTTCACATAACAAATTTAACCGCTCCAGTCCTATGGAGAAGAAATTACGTTTGAGAAAAAAAGCTTTTGGTAAAAGCTTTGCAGCTACGCAAAAAGTATCTACTAAATAAAATAAAATGTGCTGGAATGAGAATTAGTGCTCAACAGTTTCATCAGCAAGAGAAAGCAATGATTCGCTCTAGTTTCTCTCATTGTCTGCCTTCAAATCCACACGAAGTGGGTATGAGGTCAGAGAGGTTTATTTACATAAAGCCAGTTGCCTACAGGTGGCACTTGATGATTTTTTATTTACTTAGTTGAATTGACATGGAAGTGTACACAAAGCGTATTTACCCACTTGCTACATATTACATAAACGATAAACACACTGCCATCTAAGTATCTGTGTATGTACTTTTATACAAATAAGTACATAGAAATATAGTAGGGTATGTAAGTATTAGCTTTGCAAAAAATCGTACGCATTGAAAAAAAAAAACACATCATTGCATTGGAAGGAGGAGGTGCAGACTAGTGCAGGCTATTAATTTGCCAACGTTTTGTGGGTGAGTTTGTTTATTGTTTAATTTTTAAAGTAAATATTTAGCAGGTATCAATTAACACAAAGGTGTGTGTGAGGTTTATGAATGATTACAAAACAAATCACGTAATTTCAGTTGCCATATACATACTACATTACCTGCGACGAATATGGCTTGCACTTGTCTTCGAACGTTCGCAGAAAAAAAGCAAAAACAAAAATTTGAATATATTTATGGCTCTACCTTTTAATTGTCAGAATAGGTATGTGTATTTAAGAAAAACCAACAGAGCAACTGGTAGCTCAGTTGCCTGCTCGTAATTTTTTTTTTTTTTAGTAGAGAAACACTATCGCCGATTTTTAAATAATTTTAGATGCCTGCAGCAAAGATATAAGACTTCTTCTCCTTCTTCTTCTTGAATGGCGCTGCAACCGCCTAAACGATTCTGGAGCAGTCCAAAAAAGTACAGCAGTTGAAATGCAAGTGAAGCCAAAGCAGTCTCCAATTCGTCGTAAGATCGCAAANTGCAAGTGAAGCCAAAGCAGTCTCCAATTCGTCGTAAGATCGCAAAGAAGGCCTACCTCTTTTTCTGCTGCTACCAGCATAGCGACCCGCGTTGTATACTTTCAAATTTGAGGTGTTTCTGTCCATTCGAACGACTTGTCTTTCGCAAGACAATTGTCAATTCTGCCAACTATCTTGCAAGCGCTTTACTGTCTTTCGAGAGACTAATTGAAAGATCTGCTAACGAGTAGGTCGTATCGTTAGGCTACTCGCCGTCTAGCAATCAGTCTTAAAAAAGCTAAATAAAATAAAAAAAAAAATAAATAAATTGAAAAAGAACAAAAAATTAAATTTAAAAAGATGAAATAAGATCCAAAAAATAAATTAAATAAAACAAATACACATTCCGGATACTCTTTGGGGATATTTGGGTCGAGTCTGAACAGGTAGCTGTTGAAGCGGCTGCAGTACTGCCCGAAGGCTCGATCCCGCTGCATTACTCACTCGGTCATTGCCACTGCTGAAATGATGCGGACAAAATTATACAAGTGCTTTCCTTCAGCTTTTCACCACAGTGGTAAATGAGTGGGCTTTTGTTCTAAGACTTTTGTGCTAGAATAAGAAAAGTCTTCGAACTATCTCGACATCTGTCTTTCATTTGTATTACGAAAGGCTTTTTACTTTTTTAGCCAGAATTGCCCTGTAAGAGTGCGGGTTTTGGGATAAGACTACAAAGATTGTTATACTTTTGTTGGCATGATAACTCACAGCCCTCTTAATTTCACTGAGGTGATAGCGAAGGGAGCAGTGTCCCGTCTATTACCCAGTGTTATCAAAAGCCCCTGGTATATTTTTCGACCCCACAGCTTTCTCAAATTTCGAAAAGAGGCTATGAATAGCAGTCTCCGTGCATCTGCCTGGTTGATAGGAAAACTGGTTATTGTTCAGAGGCCGTTTCCTTAGGCTGACTTCTCTGATATACTGATCCAGTATTTTCTTCGTACCCTTTTAGGATAAAGGAACTGATGCTAATTGGTCGGTAAGATGACGGTACTCGTTCCGGTTTACCCATTTTGGGTAGAAACACGACCTTAACCTCAGACCATCTGCTGGGGATGTAACCCAGCAAGAGCGAAGCTCTATAGAGTTTTGAGAGGACGGGAGATATGTTGATAAAGCCCATTTACGTACTACTTTGGCGTAAAAGTTCTTCCGCCACCATTCAAGCCTAACCTAACCAAACCTAGAAGTACGTAGAAATATTTTAATATACTAAAAATTATAAAATTATGTATTGTACTTTCCACAACTCATGGTCATTCGCAAGCATTTAATTTGTTTGCTATTTGGCAACCCTTGCTGTCAGATAAGTAGATAAGAAAGTTATCACAGGTGCCAAAGCTTTACTGAGAGCGACAAGTATCAGTGCGCTTTTTCTCGCTCTCTCTTTCATGAGAAAAAGCAAAATTTTCCAAACCAAAATTGATTACAGCGCAATCAGTGCTAATTTATATGGATACGAGCGCGGACGAAACAAATAAAAGACGGTGGTCGGTACACAGTGCTCCATAGGCTACATGTTGAAAAACAAAGCGTTAGCGAAAAAAGGAAACTAAATACTATTTCTTAATAAATAGTAGAGTCAAAAAAGGAACAACTTTAAAAGGATTAGAGTAAAAGGGAAATAGGTGAAAAACATTAAAAATACAGCAAAATATTTGTAGAGAGATTTGGTCACAGCACGCGGCATTATTGAAGGTAAAAGCAATTGATAAAGCGGAAGAATAACAAAAAATAAGCACAAATTAAAGCAAATGAGTGGCATAATAAAAAAGTGTGTGAATATACATATTTACATACTAGTACATACGAAAAGTAGTGAAGCGAAAAAGAGAGCTAATAAAGCAGAAAGCAACCAATTAAATGAATAAAAATGTGTGTGTATTCGGAAGGGTTGAGCAAAAAATAAATAAAAACAACTAAATGAAAGGGGCTTGTCAATGTGACGGTTGATGTATAAAACAGCGGAAGAGCGACTGCTATTGCTTTTTTAGCAAAAAAAAAAAAAAAACAAAAACAAAAAACCTAAAATAAAACATAGCATATGGATACCAGAAAATTAAATTGGAAGAAAATTTAATTTTAAAGCGCGTAAATCCAGCTAAAGCACGCTTTAAGGCGAAACAGCTGATTTTTGTTGCGCTTGAAAACAACAACTAACAGGGAAATCTAGCAAAATTCCTTGTCCTCGAAATGGAAAGTGAAAAGTCAGTAAAAGTGAACGCTGCGGGAATACCACATACACACATATGTATGTATGTATATACATACAATATGCGACGCCAGACGCTACAACTTAAATTTTATAGATCTCTGCAAAGTGTGTCCTTGTGCCTTGCGCCTTGCGGTGGGGGTGGCGCACTGATGAATGTGGTGGCGGTGTCGGTAATGTTGAAGAGCCGTGGCGTTGTTTTCAATTGCAATGCTTGTTTTTGTTTGCGATTTCCTCTCCATTTCACAGCGGGTGGACATGCTTATACATAACATATATGTATGTATGCATATGAATGCATGCATGTACATGTGTATGTATGAATATAGCATTCGTATGTAAATTCAGTAGCAATGCGCTTGTAGCTACAACAAAGACAATGAGTGAGAAAAAAACTTTTTAAATGGGCATATGACAAATGCAGTCAAACATAGATATGTTTGTAAGCAAAATGCTTTCATATATTCATACATATGTAGATAAGTATATACATTAGGGCGGAATAATTTGTTCGGAGCAAAAGAAAGCGTATAGCAAATTCAAATTCTACGATTAATTCTAAGTAAAAATGGCGAACAAACTATATACAAAAACTGAAGTGAAATTTATATTTCCAGTTCGCCAGAGAAACGAAAAATTCATATAAAATGACGCACAATAAATGGAAAGGAATTTACTTCTATCAAAATTTCTTAAATCAGTTTGCAGCTATGAAGAAAGATTTTTATTTCTTTAAGAAAATTTACAGCATAAGCAAAGTGCTCCTTCACGCAACAGAAATAACGTAAAATAAGTATTTATTGGGATATTTCTTGAGAGCTGGATTCTAAGCTTAACACCAAAAAAAAAAAAATTGTACGAAATAAAGAAGTTTCTTAACTATGAAGAAAACGCAAAATTTTGTAAGTGAAAAATTAATTTCGTTTAGAAAAAATTATAATACACTGATTTTTTTTTTTAATTATGACAGTCAAACGTCATTTTTGGTTTATAGTTTATTCACCATTTTTACTTAGATTCGAACGTAGAATTAGTATATGCTACATACTTTTTTCGAAATTAGGTTACTCCGCCCTAATGTACATAGATACCTATAAAAATTTTAAATAGTACACATGTGCGTTTTTTCAAAAGTATATTAGTTGTGATACTCAAGAGTAAAGTTGCACATCAAGCTAAGTGCATTTTTTGCTCACAGCGCGCTTAACTTAGAAGCGATATTACGAAAAAAAGTTAACAACGAATCAAAAATAAATAAATGATAAAAAAAATGTATATTCCGGGTGCTGGTGGCGATATGCGTCAATACACACATACATTTAGATTGTACCAGATAAAAAAAGGAAACACATTTTTTTGCTACACGTAAGGGTCGTCTTTTTAAATTTTTTGTAACATCTTCGGCATTTATAGTCGATAAAGTATGATACATCGATGAACTTGTCTCGAAGACAATTTTTTTTTGTGCCAAAGTCTACCTTCTGAGACACTTAGCACACCAGCAAGACGGTTGGAACTTGATCAATTAGTTAGCGTTTTGGATGAGAGTTGCCAGACTGTTGGGTGGTGAGCTCGGAATTGTGGGGACAGACGACTCGCAGGTCTGACAGGAAGGACACTCTACAGTGGGGTGTTCTCTCTGCGATCCTATGGGTAGTGAAAGTGAACCAACTGCTACTGCGGATGGATACGGATGGATATGGGGTTGTCGGATATCACACAGGGAGAATTTCATCAAACTTTTTGTGATCTTATAGATGTCGCTGCCAAGTTACTTGGAATAATTCTTAACAGCAAACTGCTCTGGAATAACAACAGAATATAACGCATCAGAAAAGCCGCTACAGCCCACTTCACATGTAAAAAGTAGATCGGTGTATCGTGGGGCTTATTACCAAAGATAAGGAAAGGAACTCTATACTGCCATTGTTAGCCCGATTCTGCTCTACGAAGCCCTAGTATGGTGGCCTACTCTTAGTAAGACAAAATCACTGAAGCTATTTCAGAGGAAACAAAGGAATGCGGAGCTGTGCATAAGTGGAGCTCTTTGCTGAACACATCCAGTTCCAGAGCTACAGCCATGTTTAAGATTTATCGTTACTTCTCCATAATGAATAAACGCCACGGGGCGCTTACGCACACCGGATAAATTTGTGCCTTGCTCAGTGTCCTAAAATGCAAGCACTTCAGTACCCAATGGCAGTGTGTGGTGGACACATTTACCATTGCAATACAATTCCACATTGAACCATTGCTGGTTCTACCCGCATTTAGGTGGAAAGCAATAGACACCACGATACTCCCCGAAGGGGCCGTACCCATGAACAGACCGGGGCAATGCTCGCCGGCGAGCTGGCTTGACTCACGCACCACGACTTACACGACTACTTCACTCCACATTCATCTCCATTTCAACATGCATTGAAGTGTGCACCATCTTGCTCGCCTGAGCACCCTCCTCTAACCAGGAGAGGGGACTCCACTCGCTCAACTTTCGCAACGGCTCGAGTTGCTCAACTTGCACACCACATTTTCCACCGTTTTTCAACATGTTCCTTCATTTTCCATCATTTTTCTAGTCGTGCTTGTCTTTCCAGTGCCTGTCTTGCCCGTCTTGCATGCCTTGCTTGTGTCACTAGACTTGCTCGTCTCGCCGACGAACAAACTCCGGGGGCATCTGTTCTCCGAGGTACCAGTTTGAAGACTTTCGAAAGTCGTACACTTCTACCAGTTGAGCCTCCAACGACTCATTACTGATAGACTTTGACCGAGGTCCTCGGGACCCCCTACTAAGGATTACGTAGGTCAACAGTGGAATTCAGAGGTCAGAAACAGCTGGCTTAACAGTTGCATTGAGATCCAGCCCGAAGGATGTTTAGAACGTTCTTCTTAATTTATAACAGAAAGAAATCTTTATAGAAAACTAAGTGGCTAACAGCACCATCAGACGCATCCTAGACGCATTACCACCTGAAGTTAAAGCGCTGCCCACTGACTATTTCCGGACGAAGACCTGGGTTTACCACAAACCCCGCACGAAATTCCCAAGCTGCAGTGACTAGACTCAATGGAAGGTTCAGTTTTTGCAGGGCTTAACTGTCTTTACCAACGGGTTAATGGAATGTGGGATTTGTGCAGGGGTTTTCATTGAGCAATATACGCTAAAGTTATTCCTGCGTTTGCAATTAAGGAGGAAGTAAGGTACATAAAAGAGAAAGGACCCGCAAGAGCGCATGTGAACATCTTTTCTGTTAGATCTAAACTAGTTGATGACTGTAGGAGAGAGCTAGCCCATATTTTTGATCGATATAAAATTACTCTGATATGGGTCCCGGACATAGGGACATTAACGGAAACGAGGCAGCGAACGAACTAGCACTGAATGTGTCGCACCCGGTGGACATGGAGGCCTCGCTTAGGGAGATCAAAGGAAGTTTATCACCCAAAGGCCAAGCATAGGTGGAACCGTACAGGATCGTATACGATTATCGGACAAATCTGGGTGTCCTACGACCCACTTAAAACCAAAGAGAAATAGTAAAATAGGCAAAAGGCAAAAAGGAGAAAAAAACTTTTAGGAAAATTGTGTTTTTTTTTAATTCCACCCGTTGAAAACTCTCAAAAATTTAATAAGTCTAACAACAGAGAGGTCTATAATTTTTCTTTTCAAAACAATAGCAAAAGTGACGAATTTGCAATTAAATCGGGAAGTGACAAAATAAGGAAAGCACAGCATGCAAATTGGCTAGCATTATATCAATTTGAAATTAGTATACATATTTTTGCTGCAGAAAGTATCCTTGTAGCTGTGATTTCTTCATCCTCAAATGCAATTCATTCCAGGCCACGAAGCAAATTGGTGTGAATAATTTAATTCAAAGCACCAGAATGCATTTTCATTCTGCTTGATTTCATACAGACGCACAATCGTGGACAAATACTCATATGTACGTAAGTATGTATGCACATATGCATGCAAAGAAATATATGTATTTACATATATGTATATATGTATGCGTCTCTGTTGTATGGGTTTTGTGTTTATATGGAATTAACTGACACAAGGCAAGGATATGAAGTTAACCGTAAAAGCCAGTTTTAATGAGATGGGTAGGATGGTGACGTTTAAAAGCATCAATGTTGGTTGCTGACAGGATGTATGTCTGTGTCCGTACATATGACACACTTTTTTAAAAGTGCATTAAGTCAAAAATGTGTAAGTTTTTATATTGTACTAAGTATGGACACCGGTCTTTTTTAACTCCTGGATATCCCGGGATTAGTCGATTCGAATTTCGGGATCGCTGAAAACCAGTGTTTTAATGGCCAATCAAAATTTTCAAAGTTTTATCACAAATATCCTCATTTCAAGAGCAAAAGAGTATTATTTGTAACATTGGTCGTGCAACGCGGTTTTGATAACCGATGCTTGAAGTGCTAAAAAATTTCGTGGATTTTTCATTATTTTTTTGCTGATGGTGACTAAATTTGAATGAGCTATAAAACCGCATACTCGTATTTTTTGTAAAGATTCCGATTAAAAAGTTTGAAATTTTAATACAAAATTTGCTAAATTTTCCTCAATTTTCTCCAAAGTTTTAAATTTCGATTTACATGGTTTTTGTTATAGAATGAGCTATATATTTATAAAAATTCAGGAAAAAAAATACCATGAAATTGATTTTGAATATTGCAAAAAAAAATCAAGGAAAAATATTTACGTCGATATATGAATTTGTTTTTGCAGGACAAAAACTTTTTTATAAATTACTGAGGGTATATGTTTGTAAAATTTTGTGTCAGTTTTTTTTTTGGTTTTTTTGTTGATTGAAAATACGTATTTATTGCTAAAACTAGCAAATATTCGGTATGCTTCGCTGCGCCTTAAATGTATTTTTGTGGTTTTACTCCCTCCCAAATCTGTTATGGTCTCATCCATAAAAAATAAAATAGATTCAAGGAGCTTTATGAAGTGAGATTTTCAATAAAATTTTCGATTTGTGAAGCATTATATATATTTTATAAATGTAGTTGTTAGTTACCTAGCACATACAACGCCGGACAAAAGTATTGGCACAGAATTTTTCGCAATGTATGTAAAGTTTTTGATTTCAATCCTTTTTCGCAAATTTTTTATAAAAATATTGTTCCTAATATAACAAAAAACATCAAACTAAAATCTCTAAACTGTGTGGAAAACTCAGAAAAAGTAAAAATAAATTTACGTTCTAATTTGCAACTTTCAAATAAGACTTTTAGAAAAATTCAAAGTATGTATAGAAATCGAACATCCAATTTGTTTTGTAATTTAAAAAATCTGCCAACTTTGCAAATGCTACAGTATTAGCTAATAGTTTTACATATTGTGAGGGGGGATAATAAAACAAAAAGGTGCTTCGAAGCACGCGGTGATCTAAATCAAAGATATATCAAATACTTCCGCTTGATACCTTTATTGTAATATTTAGCTTATCTTATCGTTTTAACTGAATTAAAATTTTCAAATATGTGGCAACCCGTTTCGAAAATATTTTCAATACTAAAAATTTCTAAAACCTCTTTAGTTTGATACCTGCATTGTAATTTTTCCTTTATTTTATAAATATAAATGAATAAAATATATTCGGAAGTAAACTTTCGTAAATCGCTTTAATTCGATACCCACATTGCGATATTTAATGTATCTTATCAAATAAATTATTACTATAAATATTACTATTTTCACTATTTCAACTAAGTGAATTCTGTCGCCTTCTTATCATCTAGCTTTTATAATACAGCGACACTATCAATTAACTTCGCTGAAATCACTCAATTTTACAAATATCCAAACTAGGCATTTCTTTTCCATGCCACTTTATTACACCGTCAGTGACAAGCACTTAATCGTACTACCTGTCGTATACGTAACATTCGCAAATATTTATTTCTATACAAATATTTATTTAGATGTGTACATATTTACTCATTTTACAATCAAACAGCTAAATGCCAACATCAATCTCCCTATTTCCGATTCTACTCGCCGCCACTCATAGTGTCGATTATTAACTATGTACATATGTATATTCTCTGTATCCTTCGGAGTGGCCCTCAACAAGTTGATTGCTACTCTCAACCACCTGCTGTTCGCCACAACAAGTAACTAACCAACGAATCGAATGGCGTCAGTTAGTCAGTTGCTCGCGGTGAAATGCATGCCGCTTGTGACCGAGTTCTACTTCGCATGCCATTTATGAACACTGTAGCGACTTATGTACGAAGCATCTAACCGTCAACTAGCAGCAGCTTGCTCATCTTGGCAGCATTAAGAGCAGCATTTTTTTTTTGATATTCCAGTGCTTTCTTATCAGTAAAAAAAATACTTGTAATGAAAGAATAAAAATGATGGCCGTAATGGCACAGGTGTTGTTATTATTCTGGATTTGTTGTGCAAACTGTGGCATTGACAACTAATGGCTTATTTACAAAACACATTTTAATGTTGATTATACTGCAGTACATAATATTTAGAGGTATATTGCAGCACACTAAACTATTCTGAAGGACTTTGATTGTCGGTAACTTAAGGATAAGCACGCTATATAAAAAAAATTTGTCGACCATTTTTTTTTTTGCAAATAAACCATAATCTGAAAGCGGCTTTACAGCTTTTATACTCTCGTTTGCTTTGCAGGTATGCAGTTTTGTATCCCATTAAATTTCACTATAATAAAGTGCAAGTTTAAAGTAACGGGGACTTACCGTTGATTTTTGGATTTTTTTTTTTTTTGGACGATGTCAGTCATTCATACGAAGCATTTTCGACGATGTTTTTTATATGGTGAAAATGAGCAACACCTTGAACCAAAAAAAAAACTCCCAAAAATCAATGGTAATTCCGAGCTATTTTAAACTTGCACTAAAATTTAATGGGCGTACTCAAAATATTTCTAAAAAATCGAATTAAAAAGCTCGAAATTTTAACGTTAGTTTATTGATTTCTTTTTAAATTTTCCACAAAGATTGAAACTTGGATTTATATGGTTTTTGTTAAAATATAAACAATATTTTTATAAACAAATAAAAACTAAAATTAAATAATATTAAGATAAATGAAATCTTGGATCGCTATTTGGATCCGCAATTTGAATTTTGAAAACCTGACTTCAGAGAAGTTTTAATTTTACTAGTCTCTTTTCGAGAGCATATTTTCTCTAACTGCCCAAGACAGGTTTGTAATTAAGGGAATGTTTCCCAATAATACGAGAGGAATTATATTATGTAAAAACCACATTTTTAACTGTATTTTAACATGACAACAAAATAAGCGTTTTTATAAAAAACCAATCAGCGCGACGTGTAAGGAAACTTTTTTTTTTCAAAATAAAAACTAACAATAATAAATAAAAAATAACAATAATCTGGGGTAGCGTTTATGAATAACCAAAAAAAAAAAATTTTAAACCACTCTAATGTATATCGAGTCGAACTTTCTGATAGTACTTTTTGCCTATTTTCGTGTGAACGTAGAAATTTTCATTTTCAACTCTATAACCAGACTTTTGTATGCGCATAACAATATTAATGACTAGACAAGTAAACTAAAAATAAGTCAAAAGTCTAAGTTCGGGTGCAGCCGAACATTAAATACCCGGCGCAAGTGTTAAATATATAGTTTTTCACCTTTCTGAAAACTACCGTTGGATGGTAAGAAGAAAGGTTTTATCCCTATTCCTAACAATATCGATGGCATGATCAGAAGGGAACGGATTTTATGGAAATTGCCTTTTTTCGGCAAAAGAGACAGTACATATTCGATTAAAAATATCCACGATTTAGCTTTATCACAATTTATATTTACCTTTTTTGCCTATTGTACCTTTAAAAGGTGATTATAGTTAGGAGGAAGACCTTATTCCTGATAATATAAAAGTTTAAAACGTTCCTTATTTAAATTGGGCGCCACTTGTATCAACTCACGTCGAGCGCACGTTTAGTACATTCAAAGCTGTGTTAAAGCCTATTCTGTTACAAAAAAATCAAGTGTGAAGAAAATCGACGGATAAATAAAGAAGTAATAAGAAACGTTATATGAAAATGCACAACGAATTTTTGTATAAAAAATGAGCAGGAAAGAATGTTACTTAAACGCCATGTACACCTGAAAAAATATCGAATACTTATCCATAGAATAAAAAATTAACTCGATTTTCGGAATCAGCGAAAAATTCTAAATTGGAATTGGATATGTAGTGGCGTTCGTAGAACATTTTTCCTGTAAACCAGTGTTATTTTTAAGTTTCCGCCTTTTTTTAGTGCCCGCTTTTGCCTTTTTTGCTATTTCTAGTGCCTTTTGCTGCCTATTTCGTTATTTTATTTTGCCTTTTTTATAGGTTTTTAGATGCTGAAAATCCGTCCCTGATGATCAGTTATATTTAATGAGATAAACTTATATAGTTAGATGTGGGCGGTATCACGCCCACTTTTCAAAATTCTACAATTATGTTACTTATTTTGAAGCGATTGTTGTTAGTATCAATTTGGAGTAAATTAGCGTCCTTAAATTTCAAAATATTGAAATTTCAAGAATTTCTGAAATTTACGGTTATATGAAAAGTGGGAGTTATTTAGTCCGATTTCAATAATTTTCACCGTTGTGCTTTTATGTGGCAATCACAATAATCGTACCAAGTTTGGCAAAAATTGATCGAACGGTTACCGAGATATACAAACCTGGTAATAAGTGGGCGGTGCCACGCCTATTTTCCAAAATTTAATCATAAACCTGTTTTTGCTAAAGAGTTATTGCAAACATCAATTTTAAATAAATAAACTTCTGTAGGCACTGATTTATCGAAGATTTCGTATTTCTCTAAATTGCCGTTATATTGGATGTGGGCGTGGTTGTTGTCCGATTTTAAACAAATTTAGCCGTTTGGTGTTATCGGTGGAGCGGTTACCAAGATATACACATGTAATAAGTGGGCGTGGCTACGGCCATTTTCCAAAAATTTATAATATTCTTTTTTTCGTCTAAAGGTTATTGCAAATATCAATTTTGAGTAAATAATCTTCAGTAGTTACTAAAATATCGCAGTTTTCGTAATTCTGAAAACTACCGTTATATGGGAAGTGGGCGTGGTTACGATCCGATTTCGCCCATTTTCAATGCCGACCTACCCTGGGTAAAGGGCAATCTACTTACAAAATTTCGTTGAAATATCTCAATTTTTTGTTCGAGTTATCGTGTACACGGACAAACGGACGGACAGATAGACATGGCTTAATCGACTTCTCTTTTCATTATGATCCGTTATGTATACATTTTTCTATATCTATCTCGATTCTTTTTGCCTGTTACAAACAACCGTTGTGTGAACAAAGTTATGAACCCTGGGTGTAGTACTATCCCAAAAATAATTCAATTTGATATTTAAACTTTAGTAACTAAAAATTGTTACATGAGTATAAAATTATGGCCTTATTCATAAAAAATAAGGTAGCTTTATAAAAGGTTTATAAATTAAAAAATGTATGAAAACGCCAATTTATAAAGCTCTTTAAACCTGCTTTATTTTTTATGAATAAGGCCATTAACCTTCTTTCTCATCATTTCATTTCAGAAGCTGTTAGAAAGGAGCAAATGCTTTAGGTTATCCAATAATTTTGGCTTGAGTACGAAAAGAACAACAACTTAATTTATAAACAAAAATGGCACTGAATGCTGAGGATATTGTTGAAATCAAGAAGACCTGGGCCATTCCCGTCGCCACACCAACCGATTCCGGCGCAGCGATTCTCATCAGATTCTTCACAAAATATCCGTCCAATTTGGAAAAATTTCCATTCCGCGACATTCCAGTGACGGAATTACATGTGAGTACAGAAATTTTAAAAATTTCAATTAGCCAGTTTCACAAAGGAAATTAAGTGAAAACTTATATTAGATTAATATGAATTTGAACAAAGGGAAAGCATTCTCTTAAATTGCTGATGAAATTGCAATTTTCTTTTCTATGACGTTTTTGCTTAAAACAATATTTTGAAAATTTAAAAAAAAAATATTAGGGCCGAAATGAATAATGGAGAGTATACAGAGAAAGAGAATATATATTTTGAATAAACTTTAATGACATACATTTTGGAGGTGGAAATATATTTTCTATGATAAGAAAAGCTATAAATCTATATACATAAATTTTTCCAATAATTGAAATTAATCATTTTTCAAATAATAATTTCAAAGAAAAAATCTGGAACTTATTAAAACCTTATTAAAAATCCTAAATAAATTTAATGGTTTTTTCATAAATTACATATTTCATAATATTACAAAATAAGAAATAAAATGCTAAATTTGAAATCCATATTTTTCAAAAATTTTAGAGCAAAATTGAGTTTATTTAAAATAAAATTTTTTTCTATTAAAAAAAAAAATAATAAATATATTTCTATTTTATTATTAAACTTTAAATTTTTCTTTCGTTGAAGCTTACTAATTCATTTCGATTTTAATAAAATATAAATACAAATTTTAAATTAAATGAAAGTTTATCTTATGCATTTGGCTTTCATAAAAATTTTCAATTTGTATATAGACGTTTTTTTATAAAAAAAAATATAATTTGCAATGCTTATTTTTTCGGTTCACTTTTTTAGAACAGCGCACGCTTCCGCGCCCACTGTGGCCGTATTATCAAGACTTTTGATCAGTCAATCAGCCAACTGGAGGCAGAAGGTGGTCTGGAAAAGATACAAGAAATATGGGAAGGTTTGGCAAAATCACATGTGGAACGTCACAATATTGCCAAGCCTTCATACCTTGTAAGTGAAACAAAACTACAATATATGTAAGAGTTTGTGTAAAGAAAAAACTATTTAAATGTAGTTTACTTAATTCCTAAAATTAAAGGTTTATTAACCGTCTAAAAGTTTAAGGATTTTCGCAACAAAAAATTGAATTTAAAAAGCTAGAAATATTGCCAAGGCCTTTATACTTTTTTAGTAAAAAAAAATACAAACTATGAATGTACCACGTGAATTGAGCCATGCAAACTTTACCACACATAAAAAAAACATAGTTAAAATTTTGTAGATTAATAAATTTTCATTTTTCAATATAGCTTAAACTTCAACAAGAGCTATATAGAAGAAAGCTTCTAACTTTGTACAAAATTGACTAAAATTAAGTTGGCTATTAAATAGCCTAGCCAAAATTTTCCTAAAAATTTATTTAAAAAGACTGTACTTTTGATGAAAATTTTGTGAGTTTTTCTAAAATTTGTACAAAGTTACACATTTTTTTTTAATAGTTTTTCGTAACTTGTGACCTATATTTTAAAAATAAAATACATTTTTTAATAGTTTACAAAATTCTACCTCATTTTTTAAAGTGGTGGTGATATTTGCGTGGGCACATGTGTATAAGTTTGAATAAAGAACAAATATTTTAAGTTTTAAAATGTATTAATCAACTAAAAATTTAAAGATTTGTTCAACAAAAAATTAAATTG
>NW_016158222.1:152282-152439 GCF_001687245.7 Rhagoletis zephyria | reverse complement strand
TCCACAATTTAAGTATATTCTGGACATCGGTCACTAGGTCGCCATTATTTTTCTTACAGGGGTTCACCCCGGTCTTGAAACCTTCCGTAAGTCGCCTAACCCTCTGGTAGAATTTTCGGGCGTTCTTCCTGTCGGCCAGCATCTCAAGCTCTTCGCA
>NW_016158222.1:134321-152271 GCF_001687245.7 Rhagoletis zephyria | reverse complement strand
TTCTTCCTGTCGGCCAGCATCTCAAGCTCTTCGCACTCACGTATTTCGGCCTCTCTCTTCCTATTGCGGCAAATACGTCTCGCTTCCTTCTTCAGTTCCCTATAACGGTCCCACATGGCTCGCGTTGCGCCCGATCGCAGCGTGGCGCTGTAGGCGGCATCTTTTTTCTCTAATAAACAACTGCGAAATTTTTACACCAGGAAAATATGATCGTAATCCCATTAAAAACAAGTTCAGATTTACTGAAACTCCTTCGAATATCAATGAAATCGTGCATGTTGATACATACGTTAATTCAAAATATTCTTTTATTATATTTATAGACAAGTTCTCAAAACATGCTGTTGAATTTGATTTACCTGATAGAAATAGCCAAACTATTGTAGAGAAATTAAGGGAATATTTTTAGCGATAAAAGGTAAAGTAAGGAAATTTGTTTTTGATAATGAGTTTAATTCCATAAATGTTAAGGAATTTTTAAAATTTTAAAATATAGAGTTTCATGCAAAAAAATCACATAGTCATACAGGGAACTCAGATGTAGAAAGACTTAAAGAAACCATAACCGAATAAATACGATTTTTTAATTTAGAAGAAAAAAAAACCAATAACACAAATGATTAAAGCAATTCAAATGTATAATAATACTTTTCATAGTACAATAAAATGTACTCCATTTGAGGTACAAAATCACAGAGTTGATTACGACTTAATACGAAATCTCCTTAAAGACACAAAAGGAAAAAATATTAAAAAAAGAAACAGGAATAGGGAAGATTATATAAAAAACCGTGATGGGGGTTTTATAAAAAAATATAAGAATCTTATACAATAGGAAGAACCAAAATTTGTAAAAAAAATTACATAACGTTCATACTAGTAACATTAAAAGACCACTGAAATATTGTAATAATTAATCATAACTTTTGTATTTATAAATTGTTATTTTGGATTGTTGATTTATGAAAATCTAAATTCTTGTTAAATTTCGTCTAACTTAAACATATTAAATACCATAATTAACAAATATTTACATACATATAGAGAAATAATATTATAATTGGTATGTATTTTTCTCTTTATTAATAATACTATACATATTAATTTTTCAAATTTAAATCTAATTTGTTTTATAAGATAATATTTATGCAGTTAAAAAAATCAAAGCACACTGAATTCAGGAGAATTCACAAACTGGGGATCGAGAAGTACATCCTCGAATATTACATACCTACATATGTACCTTTGTTAAACATATACCTTTTAAGAAAAGTTATTTTTATAATTACATTTGTCTTTATTGAGATCTAAGATTTTCATGTTGAAAAAATGTAAAAGTTTTTTATTCAATTGTTAACGTTTAAACAAATAACATTTAAATATTAAAATATTAAATCCTCAAAAATATAATATTATTTAAATAATTTTGGAAATCTAAAGGAATAACTAATACAATTCCTAAGGATTGTAAAACGAAACTATTCTAAAATAAAATAATTTAAAAAAAATATTTTTTAAAAATAAGCTTTTATTTAACATGTACAATCAAAGGAATGAAATTAAGTAGTGTAACAAAAGATTTTTTAGCAACAAAATTTTTTCAAAATTGCACTAAAATGAATAAAATAAAATAAGTTAAGGTCTGGTTAAAGTTACTAAAAGCTATTTAGTGAAAGGAGTTATTCGAACTCTAATGAAAATTACTAACAATTTGTACTAATTTACTTCGTTTTTAAAAACGCTTGTCGCGCGAATAGCAAACCGGCATTTAAATATCTGCATACATACATATATACCTAGCCAATTATGCATGTACGCTGAATATCTGTTCTTCATTTTTCTTTGTTATAAGACATATGATGTCATCAACGTATATGGCGTAGAACGTCGCTCCTAGTTGTGACGTAAGATACTCCATGTACCTTTCTTTCAAATTCTGCATGAATACCTCCATAAGGATCGCCGATGTGGGGTTTCCCATGCCTAGCCTGTTTGTTTGCATGTATACGTTGTTATTAAATTTAAAGTAGTTTTGACGCAACGCACAGAGCTTCCCTTCCATACGAAATGTGGGCAGAAATAGAATTATGAACGGATTTAAATGAAAAATCGCTTCTTAGTAAAATTGAGGACGCTAAATTTAAAAATGCAATTGGTTTTTGGATAACTTACATACTTTCACTGTAAATGCTGTTTGAAGTTGAAAATTTGGGTTATTGTGCCTTTTACATAGGTATGTACATATAGTTCGTTCTATTTTCAAAAGTGAGGTGTGAAATGACAGGGCTTGGCCTGTAGATGTGCAATTAAGTTTTTATTTTTGAAAAGGGTTTTATTAAAATTGTTTAATAAGTTAAATGAATTAGATATTAAAATATGGGTATCAATTGAACTAGTTTTGAAAATACTTTACCTCTAAATGACACGTAGAAGGGTTGCCACATGTTTAAAGAATCAAAATCACTTTAACTAAGGGAATAAGGTAACTGAAATATGTATATCAATATGAGTATAAGATAAATGAAAAAATTTGACATATTTAGCAAGAAATAAGTGGAGAGTAAAAACATTCTTGAGTTAATTTAAGAGTCCAGTAATTTAAAAGGAATGTAATCAGAATAAATCACTGACTGACGATGACCTAGTTCCTTTAATTCAAGTGGAATTTGTTTTTTTTTTAAACAGGTGGCAACTCGCTGCATGTAGTTAATACACATTTCGATTGATACCCATCTCTTAATAATTTATTTAATTTTTGAAAAAATTTTAGTATAATTTTTTAACAATCTAATTTTTTCACAGGTAGCAACTCTTTAAAAAGAAAATAAACCTTCTATTGTCCATAGGTCAAGCTTTTTAATCTGACACCTAATTTTTGAAAATGGAACGAATCGTGCAGATCTCAAGCACTGACAAAAAATGAAAAAATTATTTTATGCATTAGCGAAAAATGCATTACTTCAGAAAGTGCAAAAAATGAGCCGGTTTTTATTTCTTCTTTTGAAAGCTAAAAGCCTGTACTATTTAATAAAATAATAAAAAATAACCCCTTTTTACATATATTTTTTATTCATTCCATTAAAATTTAGCATTTTTTGAAATTTTGTTTAAAAAATCTTTTTTTTTTTGAACACCGCAGGGACACGCTATGTTTAATTTATCCCAAAATTTTAATTCCTGTAATTCTATGCTATCTATATGGAAACAAGAAATGTCGCACCAACATTTTATTTTAAAGAATATATTTTTGACATTTTTTTCTGTGAAGAGCTTACGCCTGGCTATGCTTTTATTAAAATTCTTAGTATAAAATTTGTCCACTTTAGTGGCTTCCTGGCGGCATATAATTATTTTTTTAGGGAAATGTCTGTTTAATTCTTTTTAGTGGATAAATTGTTGTTACAGAAATACCAAACAAGTTCACATTGCAGATAACGAATTTTTCGATTTATGCCCACTTAGGCGGCACTGTGCAACGTGTGTTAGTTATCTCCACGGCGATTTCTCTGATTCCTGTTTTTTCTGTCAGTAACAACAAAGAGAAATGAAGAACAGATATTGGAATACCTCAACAAACAGCACAGCAACATAAAGCTCACAATGGAACAAGAAATGGAAGGAAAGCTAAAATACTTAGATCTGACGATCAAAATAAATAAAAACGCCAGTAGTCTGCAATATGAAATTTTTAGGAAACCCGCAGCCACAAAATGACAACAAAACAACAGGCATGGACACTCCGAACACACCACAAAGTACCACCAGGACAAAAATCACAGACTTTTACCTACCTACAGGCAAAAACTATACAGAGACAACATAACGGATGGTAATATCGAGACAGCGAAGATTAATCTATTACCTGGTTCTAAAATAAAAAAGGACACCATGGCATTTCTAATAACACAGGTTTACAAAAAAAAAAGCTTATGCATATTACACCAAACCTATATATCCCTATGTTATTCGACACGCTGAATGCGAATCCGAAGTCCGTTAGTCTGCACCACGTCAGGTTCGTGGTCAGTTGAAGGTCAAGTAGGGAAAAATTCATTGAATAAACCTGAAAATTCATATACATAAGGTTTTATATTCGCTGAACCCGAATCCGAGGTCCGTTAACCTCCATAATGTCAGCTTCGAGGTCATTTGAAGGTCAAATTGGATATAAAATTTATTCAATAAAAATTTAAAAAAAAAACATTGTTTTTGTTGTCTTTGAAACCGAGTATGGAGGTCCCTTGATTCCTCAGGGTCATCTGGAGGTCATGCCAAGGTCATCCCAAGGTCAAATTCCGATGAACTTTATTGAATTTTCAGGTTTATTCAATGAATTTTTCCCTACTTGACCTTCAAATGACCACGAACCTGACGTGATGGAGGCTAACGGACCTTGGATTCGCATTCAGCATGTCGAATAACATAGGGATATATAGGTTTGGTTTAATATGCATACACTTTTTTTTCGTAAACCTGTGTAATTAATCATTGACGAAAATCACATTACCTGAGATAAATGAACATAAATTAAGGACACCAACTCGAACCAGACAGAACGAAAAATGACACTGAAGATGGTACAATGCCGAAACTGGTTTTTCTGCAAACCAAACTTGACAAGGGATGACGGAAATTCGTTCCAAAATAAATCAACACCAACACACTTTATCTTATAGCTGGTGGCAATTTCAAAATGAATGCGTATCCTTGTTCAACAGAAATACAATATACTTATATAGACTGAGATGAAATACCTTAAAAGCCAGTTTGTCGAAAGCAATTTAAGTGAAAAATTATTTTTTTTCTGTCAGATTCTATATTAAATTCAATTAAAAAAATTAATTTTCATTAAATTGCCTTCATGAAACTGCTATTTCGACAGGTGGTGATTTGAGATTTACCACTGCACAACTCAACCCTGGTTTCTTCGAATGCAGCTTAATCGCATACTAATATTGGAAACTCACATCCATTGGGCCAATCGTAATACACGAGAGTTCGATATGCTCAATGGTGCAACAGGTTGATTTAGACTAACATTTGCGGCCTTTTCTCACTTGTCGATTTTTAGTAATAACTCGACCTCAGCACCACCGAGCAATTGGACTGCCTTTACCGTTTCCAATACATGTTTTGAATATTCGCCAAATGGGATCTTAAACAAGTAAGAAAGTCAAAGTTCGGGCGGAGCCGAACATTAAATACCCGGCGCAGGTATTAAAGATATGTTTTTCACCTTTCCGAAAGCTACACTCCGGATAAATTTTGAGTAAACTAGCGTCCTTAAATTTCGAAATATTGAAGTTTCAAGCATTTCTGAAATGTATCGTTATATGAAAAGCGGCCGTAATTTTAGTCCTATTTCAAAAATTTTAAACGTTTTGCTTTTACGTGGCAAGCACAATAACCATACCGAGTTTGGTACAAATTGGTAGAACGGTTACCGAGATACATATATGTGATCATAAGTGGGCGGTGTCACGCCCATTTTCCAATATTTTATCATAAACGTATTTCCTGGTAAACAATTGATGCAAGCATAAATTTTGAATAAATTAGCTTTAATATTTACTGATTTATAGAAGATTTCGTATTTCTCTAAATTGCCGTTATATAGGATGTGGGCGCGGTTATTGTCCGGACATTTGGTATGCTATACCAAGGACAACAGCTGTGTCAAGTTTGGAAGAAATTGGTGCAGCGGTTACCAAGGTAAACACATGTAACCATAAGTGGGCGTAGCTACGCCCATTTTCCAAAAATTTATAATATTCTTATTTTTCGTCTAAAAATCACTGTAAATGCAATTTTGAGTGAATAATCTTCAGTAGTTACTAAAATATCGCAGTTTTCGTATTTCTGAAAATGACCGTTATATGGGAGGTAGGCGCGGTTATTGTCCGATTTTTCTCATTTTCAATACTATCCGTCCTACGCCAGAAAGAAGTGCACGTACCAAGTTTCGTTAAGATATCTAAATTTTTACTCGAGTTATCGTGTGCACAGACGGTCGGACGGACAGACGGACGGACAGACAGTCACCGCTTAATCGATTTCTCTTTTCATTCTGATCATTTATGTATACATTTGTCTATGATGTATTGTGGAACGATTTTCCGACATCCCTTGTCAAATTTGGTTTGGAGTCAAACCGGTTTCGGCGTTTTGCCATCTTCAGTGTCATTTTTCGTTCTGGATAGCTCGTGTTTCCTTCCGCCTTTTATGTATTCGTGTTACTATCTGTTTTAACTGTCATTAGGTCATGCATACCCATCTGAGTGCGACCGGTTTTGTTTGCTTGTATTCGCCGGCGGGTAGAAACCCGTTATTTTTATTTTCTTGGTCTCTGCGGCGTAGGTATGTATCTTCGCGTTGGCGTTTTTTCAGGGGTCTTCTCATATTTTTCGTACAGCATCTTGAGTGGTTCGAATATTACATCGGATGCGGTGTTGGTTTGTTCGTTTATAATTCTCCCTTGAAATGTTTTCTGCTTGTATATAGGGATACGAATTTCGATACGATACGATACCATATCGATACTTTTGGCATTCGATACCGATATTTTCTACTCGATAGTTTTAAAACGATATTTTTTGGAATCGAGTACCAGAACCCTAGTATCGTATCGAATGCCATAAACTCAAATTCCAACACTGAGGAAAAAAATTTAGAATTAAAAAAACGTGCTAAATTGAAAAAAAATTACGCATATGCAAGAGCACCAACCCAATTCGTTTTAAATTTGAGTATATACTTTACAAAATATGTGGTTGTGAAGTGCGCAGGTGGTTTTTTGTAAATAATAAGAAAAAAAATTAATTTTATGTTCCGTCTGATGAACTCGGACCCTCTTGGCCGCAACCAATTGTATCAAGGGTCTTTGCACACTAAGCTAAAGCCATACATGTAAAGGGTGTTTTTAAATGTTGAGTTTCAATCAACATCACAGCGCGCGATTTTTGCATTATGTATGTGTGTCAGGGGCGAACGCAGAAATTTTTTTCGGGAGGGGTTTTAAAATTATGATTTTTTTTTCATTTAATCAGTTGCACCAAATATGCGTTTCGGTAGTACAAAATGTCTATATTTTTTTCACTAAATTATTACACATGTATGCATGAAAAATGTGAAATATCATTTCTCTACTGCTTCGACTTAAAAGAAAATATTGTAATCAGTAATTCTTTATTCGCAACTTCTATATTTCTGTGGATGCTAAGTAAAGCTTAACCATATAATCTTTTTTCCCCAGTTTTACTTCGTAAATTTGATTCAAGCTTAAGAAGGAGCGTTCACTGGAAATAAGTGTCACAGGAAGTGTTGGCCCTATCTGCAAGAATCGGTATACCTTTAGGTACAGTGATTGATTGCAAACATCAGGAGCGTCTAGGAATGGTGTTGGACTATGCTCCGTAGGTACATTGAAAAAATGCCTGTAAAGAAACATAATAAGGGTATACATCAAACCTTATAAACCGTATAAAATTATAATTGTGTAAACTTTGGAAATCAACTGTCAAAATTTGTATGGAAACTCGTTTACACATTTCAAATAAATTTCTACAACGATATCACTGAATAATCTTGATAACCTGAAGACAATGTAACTCTGTCGCAAGTGTATACAAAAAAAGAGTATGGGGCGTTCATGTAACAGAGCTCTTAAATTTATAAGAATATCTGCTTGATAAAGCTATCGGTTTAGATGAATACCGCTAATATTAATTTAAATATTAGCATGGCATTTGAATTTAAATGTAGAAAATTACCTTTGACACATTTTAACACATGATAATTGAAATGTCAAATTACGTTTAGTCGAAGGCGGAAATGTAAAAGCAGCATCCGGTGCCCACGGACATTCAAGGAGCTCATAATTCTCGTTATCGCTTAGTTTACGGTGACCAAAATTTGACGCATCATTAAGCGGAACCTGCAAGGACGTGGATATATAAATTCGGTCGCAGAGAACTTAAAACTTGATTTTCGTGACGCAGAGGGTTGTGAAATTACCGGCATATTGAAAACAATGAGGGTGTTGATTTTTTAAACTTAGGGAAGCGACCATTTTTGGGCCTTAATCAAACTACGCCTAAACGTTAGTATTCATACATGCTAGTAAAATTCCAATAAGATTTTCTCTATCTCATCATTACGTCCTGAGAACTGTGGGACTCGGGTAACTTATAGCCCACTTTCACCAAGAGCTGTTTTAATTTCCTTTTCCCATAGGCATTAACTGCAGTTAAGGCGTGGTGGAAATGAACTCTTACTCTGGAATCAGCTGCACCAAGTTTCCCAGCGCCGGAGCGTATTCATTTTTTCCGTACTTGACACTCGTGAGATGAATTTTCGGCTGTTTGTGAAAATTCGGCAGCCGGAGGGGCAGAAGTTTATCAGTTTAAAATAGTTCGTTATTTTTACAGAATGCATTCGGTACGTAGCACTTTTTGCTCTGGTGATTCAGCGACATTGAAAATACACTTTTTCTCCCAGATAGATATGTAAATTAATTTCAATTACTTCTCCCCTTTCGAAAGCTTCGAAAACCTTAAAACGCAAACCAAAATGTGCATATAGTATATATGTAGTACTTTTAGGGATTATGTAAAGTATGTATGTATATAAAGTGGTGTTACCAGAGCATCTAGACGGAGAGCTCATGCCCAAAAAACCCATCATTCTTCAGATCGATTGAAATTTTTTGTGAGCTTAGCTTGTTATCTATATATATAAATGTGAATGTCTGTTTGTTTATTACCTTATAACTTTTGAGCCACGACACGGAATCGCACGAAACTTGGCAGACTTATTTGTTTTTACCCCGGGAAGGTTATAGGTATGGTCTTATTTGAAACTATGTCGTAAATTTCGCAAGGGGGCGTGGCACCGCCAATAGACCTGCAAATGTTTAATCAGCTAAAACTTCGGAACCATAAGTCGAAAGAATTTGCAATTTGGTACGAAGACATGTCTACGGGAGGCGCTTATTGTAAGGTATATATAAAAGAGAGCGTGGCACATGAGCTTAAAATTTGGTATGCAAACATATCTATGGTAGGTGCTTATAGTAAGGTATATATAAATGAGTTTGTAAAAGGGGGCGTAGCACATAACATGGGCGTGGAAGTTCTTATCAGCCATAACTTCGGAATCACAAATCACATGACCCCTTTAATTCCTTCTGATATGCCTTTAGAATTTAAAAAACTTCAGTTTCCAGTTCACTTAGCTTTTGCAATGACAATAAAAAAGGATGCCTTAAAATAAAACCAACTCTTTATCGAAAATAAAATTTATGATAATTGCATTGGAAAATGCATCTATGTTAATAGATGCATTGAAGTACTAAAAACGTGCTGCGGAATAATATTAGAGTAAGAAATTAGATAGTTAAAATTTAGTTATTACAATACAACTTTGGTATTTCAACTATTATCTATATAATTTATTAAAACTATTTTATTATAAACATATTATTGCTTTTGATTTCATAGCACCCCAGCTAAACAACTATTCTACGTTATTATGCTATCACGGCTATATTAAAATTCGAGAAGAAATGAAACATAACATCGTTACATAAAAATTTTTTCATATTTGTATAAAGACGTGCGGTGAAACCCTCGGGTAAAAGCTAGTATGCATATAAATTGATATCAGGAGGGCTGGCTGCTGAACAACGTACTTCATATGACTTGAAATTTGAACAGAATTTTAACTAAAGTATATAGAAAACTAGCTTTTACCCGCGGGTTTCACCCCACGCCAGAAGGAATTATAGGGGTCATGTGACTTGTGGTTACGAAGCTATGGCAAAAAATTCCAAGCCTATGTTAAGTGCTACGCCCCTTTTACAAACTCATTTATATATACCTTACTATAAGCACCTACCATAGATATGTCTGCATACCAAATGTTATGTTTATGTGACTTATGGTTCCGAAGTTATAACTGGTAAAATATTCCACGCCTTTGGGATTTGCCGCCCCCTTCCACAGTCTTATTTATATATATACCTTACTATAAGCACCTACCGTAGATACCTGCATACCACATTTCAAGTTCATGTGACTTATGTTCCGAAGTTATGACTGACTAAAAATTCCACGCCTATGTTATCTGCCACGCCTCCTTTTACAAACTCATTTACATATACCTTAAGATAAGCATCTACTATAGATATGTTTGCATACCAAATTTCAAGTTCATGTGACTTACGGTTCCGAAGTTAGAGCTGATTAAATAATTCACGCCCATGGGAGGTGCCACGCCACCTTTTCCAATACCGCCAATTTTTTCCCATGAGTATGGAATTAATTTTATTTATCTCGACAGCAAATTCCAATGCTCTACCACAAATATTTCAAGAGATATACAATATGAAAATTTTAGTAAGTGTAGGAGGTGCCACGCCCTCTTTTCCAGCACTGCCCATTTTTCTCTATGCCTATAACCTTCCCGCGGAAAAAGCAAATAAGTGTGCAAAGTTTCGTGCGATTCCGTGCCGCGGTTCAGAAGTTATAAGGTAATAAGCAAACAGACATACACATTTATATATATAGGTGAATTCAAGTTTGTCTGCCAATTCTTATGGTCTTAAAGTTATTCCAGCCTATGTTAAAAGTGCATTGTTGCAAGTATAAGTCAACATACATACAGACATGGTGTCTGTGAGTGCGGGCGCGGGGTCGAAAACGTATATCGTTAAAATGCCATGGCGTATGAGTTATCTATCAACATCAATATTTAGTCCGGTTATGCTTCCAAGCTTGTGCTCATTCACCTCGGTTTGTTCTTTATTTGCAGATTTTTGCGAATAGTTGAAAATTCGTACAAACTTTTACGGAAATAAAAACAGTATTGGTTTTGTTTAATTAAGTAAATACAAGGAGAGAAATTTCTTAAAATTTTCAGCAGGCATTTCGGGAGGGGTTTGAACCCCCAAAGCCCCTACCTGCGTTCGCCCCTGATGTGTGTATGTGTTGTCACCGCTGTGCATGCTTTATATACATATAGGCGCGTATCCACAGTCCAGCCTAGGGTTCAATCGATACAAGTAAATACAATTAAATACTCGGTACATTTCCACCAAGTATTTTTTTTACTCGATACCTTCTTGTTCGGTATCGAGTAAGTATCGAAAAAAAGTACTTGGTATCGAAAGAGTAATTTCTACTACTTTTATCATTGCAACGGCAACTCAACAAATGACGCCCGTTATTAGAGTTTTCGCGAAAAGTGCGGTGAGGTAGCCATGTATGCAGCTCTCAAGAAAACGGTCAAGAAAAAATTGCCATTATTTCGCGTGTGTGTCCAAGGAATTTTGACATTTTTGATACCTCACAGCCTGTTGCCTCACTCTTTCCTCAAGAAATAATGGAACGGGCATATATTTCTGTTGCAAACCTGGGTTGCCTTGTGCTCTTTTTTCACAAAAAACTTTAGAAACCCGTAGTAGAAAGCGTAGTAAATTCCTTAAGAACTGCGTCCTGCTTTAAGGAAACTTGACTCAAGAAAATGTTTTAGCCATTTCTTGTACGTCATTTTATATGGAGTTTTAGCTTTTCTTGAGAGCTGCATACAGGCCTTGTAGTAGAGAAAGTAGAAATCGCTTGTCTGGAAAGCATTTAGAAAAGTTATTGTTTCTTGGCAGCGTGCCCCAAAAGCTATTTTTTTAATAAATATTTTGTGAATAATATACTTATGTATATGAAGTCATATATGTAATTATAACTAATATTGTTCCTCAGCAATGTACCAAAAGAAACAATACATTTTTTTTCATAAATACTTTGTAACTGATGCAGTGCGCTGTATACTTATAGGGGTGACCTTATGGATAAGTGTCGGATTTTTATTTTTATTTTCAAATTAATTTTAGTTACTTTTTTATAAAAAACATAGTTCATTCTATGACAAAAACCATGTAAATACAAGTTTCAAATTTTGTACAAAAATTAAAAGAAAATCTAAGTTTCACCAAAATTAAACACTTTTTATTCAGAATAAAAAGTGTGGAATTTTGATGAAAACGTACTAGCGCAAAAGGGCAGGCACAAGTTGTCCCTTCTTATTATTTACGTTCTTTGATGAAACTTTGTTGATTTGCTTTGAATTTTTGTACAAAGTTTTAAACTTGGATTAACAAGGTTTTTGTTATGGAATGAACTATACCATTTATAAAAAAAAGTGAATAAAATTAATTTGAAAACAAAAACAAAAATAAAAATCCGAAACTTATCCATATTGGGTGACCTATACACTCATATGACTGAAAAAATTATAGCCAATATTGTTCCTTGGTAATGTGCCACAAATATTAATTAATAATAATTTTGTATTCTTACTAAATAACTTAAATATATACGTTTTCTATACCTGAAACTTTATTGGCTTTTTATTTGATTTTGACATACAATGTTTTAAACCATGATAAGACGTAATCATGCGACCTTTTACAACACAAAAAGGGAAGTATCTCTCGAAAAAGAATATGAAGTACTGAGTAGGTATCGATACTTTCAGTCTTTTGAGTACAAGTACTCATTAGAGTGATACCTTAGTGGTATCGATTGAACCCTAGTCCAGCCACTAAATCGAAACTAATAAAGTTGCAACTTAAATTTAAGTGCCAACTTAAAATTCACTTCTATTCATAGTCGCATTTCAGACTTCTACTAAGTAGTTTTAACTTAGTATTACGATATTGCAAAACGAGTGTGAAAATGTATCGATTTTCCTTTAAGATATTTTGGAAAAATTACATTTTTATTAAATATCAAGTCAAGTTTGATCATCCGTTTATGTAATTTTTACTTTCATTGCATGTCTATGCAAAAGAATAAGATATAAGTTTCTTGTTAATTGTGTGAAATAGCCAGAACTACCGAAATGATGTGAAGTCGATGTTTATCGAAAGCATGCTGTGCTTTAAAAGAACAAGTTTGAAATTGACTTATTATTTGAGCATTTATATATGAAAATAATTCCAATTATAAAATTGTGATGTAGCCTTATTCGAATTGTAATACGCATTTAATTTCATCTTCCGATTCAAATGGATCGCTCTTTGTAAATTTCAATTGGAGATCATTCAATATTATCAAAATCACGCTCTGCCAACTTAATTCTTACATATTTCGTATTTTTTCCTTAATTTAATAAAATACTTCTTCCTAGTTACGACTTAATTGCAGCTGCAGCCGAAACTAAATTTTAAGTTGGTACTTAGCCAGAAAAGTCGAAACTAAGGCGACTATGAATAGCTTTAGTTGTAACTTAGGATAGTTTCAACTTCGTTGTGAACTAAATATGACTATGAATATGCGCCATACTTTCTTATTTACATATGAAAAAGCATCCGAGACGTACAAAACGCCATCCGTGTAGTGAAAAATGCTTCATTTTAATACGGGCGTATTTGAATTGAATATTTCCATCATATGTACGTAGTGTATGCATAATGGAAAAATCCATTTTGTTAAGACTTTTCACTTGATTTAAATACGACCATTTTTAAACGGTAACCAAATAAAAAAATTTGATTCTTACAACGCGTGTTTTTTCTCAGTAAAGGATAATGTTATTAGCAGCTCAACCTAATATTACCAGCGAGAGTTTTTTTACGCACGCACGCAAGCTTTTCTCATTTTATAACCCAAATCAATTTGCGTGCGTGATTTCTCAGAGCTACATTTCTGTCAAATTTGAATTCATAGTCGCGCCAAAATGCCAATTGAGCATAAACGTCAAATCAAAATGTCACGCAAGACAAATCTTGGAATTTGAGTTAGCTTTTTACGCACGCATATGAGGTTGGCCTGTAACAATTCTTCCCGATATAAATTGGGCTTTAAAGTGCAGAAATTTGTATTATGGTTAGGATTTCATGTGGTGAGATTTAAACCCGCGGCCTCGATGTTTAAGTCAACACCTCAATCTCTACGTGTTGTAATAATAGTAATGTCCGGCGCTTACACAATATGTTAGTGTTTGGCCGAAATTCTCCTCCGATTTGTCAAGGGGGCCTTAATGTTGTGGCACAGTTTTATGTCGACTCTGAATGGCGATTGTATTTTATGGGAAGCTGTTTTTCATTTTCAAGGTTTGCGCACTTCTAACCACTACACCCCAGCGGCCTATATGCGACCCCTATATTCAGATAAAGTTTTTGGTTTTTGGTATCGATATTTGGAATATCGAGTCTTTTTATTCCGATATTAATGGGTACCCGATATTTTTAAATCGATACTTTAAATGAGTCCCATATCGATACTTTCGGTTCGATATCGTGTCCCTACTTGTATATCTCCATGTTTTCCAATACATTCAAACGACGTCCTTTATGCTGTACGTACAGGCCAATCTCTGTCATTTGACACCTCACTTTTCAAAATAGAACGAACTATATGTACATACCTATGTAAATGCCACAAGACCCAAATTTCAACTTCAAACAGCATCTTCAGTGAAAGTATGAAAGTTATCCAAAACAAAATTGCATTTTTGAATTAAGCGTACTCGGTTTTACTAAGACGCGAACTTTCATTCAAATCCATCCATATTTCTATTATTGCCCACATTTTATATGGAAGGGAAGCATTGTGGATCGGTCAGAAAATAAATAAAAAAGCAAAATTCATTTAACGCGAGGTCAAAATTGATTGGCCAGAGAAGGAAAAAAAATCTGCAAAATTACGTAAAAAGAAAACCCTTTTTTTCAAAGAAGTCGAGAAAGTAAAATTTTTGAAAACAATCAAAATTGGAATTGTTCTGAGTAGCTCCTCAATAGTTCTAGAGTTCTTGAGAAGGGAAATGAAAGTTCTGCAAAATTACGCCAAAAAATTTATTCATATAATTAGTCTTCAGATTTTATTAGATTACATTTCGGAATTTGTTTTCTTTTTTATACACAACCATACTTGGTCCAACGATTTCGCTTTCTTTGCTTCTGAGAATAGTTGTAATTTTTATGTTTTTCAAAAATTATACTTTTTCGACTTAAAAAAAATATTTTTTCGGCGTAATTTGGTAGAACTTTCTTTTTCCTTCTCAAGAACTCTAGGACTTTTTAAGAACTACTCAGAACAGTTTTAATTTTTTTATTTTTTTGATCTAACTTTTCCGACTGTTTAAAAAAAAACTTTTTTGACGGAATTTTGCAGAACTTTCTTTTTCCTTCCCAAGAACTCTATAACTATTGCAAGGCTACTCAGAACCACTTTTGTTTTGTCGTTTTGCGTCATACCGTATGCCAACTTCCCAGACATATGAAATCGGTCTTTTGTTAATGCGGTTTTTGCGTAGCCATAATTAGGTTATATGATTATGTACTTGGAAGTGAAAATGACATGGACAATGAAAACATCTTATGGGGCGGCTTAGTTTCGGGAGAAAGATTCGAAAGATTTACTACCTTTTTGCGTTGCCGATGGTGAATACAGACGACGTTGGAACGATGAGCTGTAAGGCATGGTGCACATTAGTGCGATACGATATGCGATGCGATATGCGATACGATATGGATGCGACATCGACATGCTGAGTACGTGGTAATTGGTAGGAAGCGATGAAAACTGTGCACACTTGCACGACAGCGACACCGATGCGATATAATATCGCATGCGTATCGCACGTGCGACACCGCTGCGATATAATATTGCATGCGTATCGCACGCGCGGCACGGGTTTTTGAACGAGCTGAGATTAGCATTGCGCGGTATTTTTTGCAATAAGCATGCCCATTTCACAGGCGGAAGCATCTTCCTCAATTGTTTTAGTCGAATTTATAAAAAAAACCCATGTACAACCCGACTGTACAGCATACATGACTAGTTTGGCATGGCGAAATATAGCGTCTGAGGTCAAGGACACAGGTATGTAGATGCACAAAAGAATATTTTGTGATGGTTTATTTGCCTTTGTTTTCACATCTTTAAAAGGAAATTTAAAGAATCCAATAATTTTAAATCTATTTATTTTTGATTTTGAATAGCAAACAAGATTTGGTGTTTGTTTAAATGTTAATGATTAACTATTTTGTATATAATAACAAATGCTAAAAAATGACGCATGTATGTAGGTAATTATTTTTGATTATTCGTTATATTTGTATATGTTTTTTTCTTGAGTGTTATTTTATTATATTTAAGGAGTTTTTAGATTAAAGAGAGAAAGCACAAGTTTGTGTGCTCTATTACACAATGCTACAAAAAAAAATGAAGTAAAAATACCTTATAAGTCATGTTATTTTTCAGGTACACTGAGGGAAATAATGCATAGTAAAAATTAATACTTTATATTTGATTATCGTTTAAAAATGTTCGTATTTTAAAATATTATTTTCATACAAAATTTATTACGCACGTATTTTACTGTTCACATCTCAGTATGTATATATGTCACGATTGAGAGAAATAAAGATTGCGCCAATCGCGGTACCGCTAATCCGCTCTTTGTGATTTTGACAGAATCAGCTGTGTACGTGACGTCATCTTGGTGCAATTGTTGAATGTGAGCATACGAAAAACCAAATAACAATTTTAATATGTGTGCGTAGTTTTAAACAATTATTGAGACATTACAAAGCAAAATGAAGTGTGCAGTGGCAAAGTGTAATAGTGAAAACAAAAGGAAAGCGTGCGATATAAGTTTTTTTCGTTTCTTACGGACGCAAACCTGGCGAAAAAGTGGAAGCAGTTCTGCCGGCGAGGAGATGCATTAAACACAAAATCGAGCTTTGTGCTATATGTGTGAGCTATGAGCTTCTACATGGAACTATGTTGGCCTTTCCTTGGGGAATTGTAGTAGGTATATTTCCACGGTGAATGGAGACAGTTGCTGGTTTCGTTTGCTGGCAATGGCATACACACAAAAGCAGTTTCTACAGTAAATAGATACATGAACTTCACTACCTACTTATTTTTTTTAGTACCTGATTCTTTTTAGTGCTGGTATGAGGTAATGCACCAGTGGATAAGGACGCCTGGCGCTAATTCAAGTGGCATTTTACCGCGCTGTTACGTACCTAATACAAAACAGTGCCCAAATTATTATACATTTAAAAGTTCAGCTTAAATTATATTTTACTTACATAGAATATTTGTTTCAAACGAAGCCACACTCATGCATCCTCTCGGAAATGGTACAAAAGTCATCAAATAAAAGCTGTGGAGTCAACCACTGTGGAGTTTATGGTGGTTGGCTACCGTCCACAAATATAAATATGCACTCTGCATGGCTTTTTACAATGGCGGATCCAAAAATTCACTTTGCTGCACGCCTTCCATTTGGTCTACATGAAATTCCAAACATTGTTAATACATCTATTTTTTCATGTGCTAAAAATCGTACTTACCTAAAGGGCTACATGTCCAAAATTATTGCTACGTGTTCCTAATTAATCAATCTTTGTATATTTATTGATTCCTGCAAAATTGGGCCATGTAATATTAAAATTAACACACTTTTCTGCATTGTTTATATATTTTTATATGCGTTCTGGCATTTCTCTCTCGCAATTGCACCAAGATGACGTCACGCAAAAATTAGCTACCGTCCACAAATATAAATATGCACTCTGCATGGCTTTTTACAATGGCGGATCCAAAAATTCACTTTGCTGCACGCCTTCCATTTGGTCTACATGAAATTCCAAACATTGTTAATACATCTATTTTTTCATGTGCTAAAAATCGTACTTACCTAAAGGGCTACATGTCCAAAATTATTGCTACGTGTTCCTAATTAATCAATCTTTGTATATTTATTGATTCCTGCAAAATTGGGCCATGTAATATTAAAATTAACACACTTTTCTGCATTGTTTATATATTTTTATATGCGTTCTGGCATTTCTCTCTCGCAATTGCACCAAGATGACGTCACGCAAAAATTACCCTCAAAAATCCTCTCTCATTGGCGCAATCTTGTATTACAATTTTACAGG
>NW_016158222.1:116902-134296 GCF_001687245.7 Rhagoletis zephyria | reverse complement strand
AATCAATAAATATACAAAGATTGATTAATTAGGAACACGTAGCAATAATTTTGGATATGTAGCCCTTTAGATAATGACGATTTTTAGCACATCAAAAAATGGATTTTTTAACAGTGTTTGCAAAGTGTGCAGCAAAGTGAATTTTTGGACTTGCCATTTTAAAAAGCCATGCAGAGTGCATATTTATATTTGTGGACGGTAGCCAACCACCATAAACTCCACAGCTGTTGACTCCACAGCTTTTATTTGATCACTTTTGTACCATTTCCGAGAGGATGCATGCTTTTTTGGAAGCAAATATTCTATGTCAGTAAAACATAATTTAAGCTGAACTTTTAAATGTATAATAATTTGGGCACTGTTTTGTATTAGGTACGTAACAGCGCGGTAAGATGCCGCTTGAATTAGCGCCTGGCGACCTTATCCACTGGTGCATTACCTCATACCAGCACTAAAAGAATCAGGTACTAACAAAAATGAGTAGGTAGTGAAGTTCATGTATCTATTTACTGTAGAAACAGCTTTTGATGTATGTCATTGCCAGCAAACTAAACCAGCATCTGTCTACATTCACCATGGAAATATACCTACTACAATTCACCAAGGAAAGGCCAACATAGTTCCATGTAGAAGCTCATAGCTCACACACATAGCACAAAGCTCGATTTGGTGTTTAATGCATGCCCTCGCCGGCAGAACTGCTTCCATTTTTTCGGCAGGTTTGCGTCCGTAGGAATCGGAAAAAACTTATATAGCACGCTTTCCTTTTGTTTTCACTATTAGACTTTGCACTGCACACTTCATTTTGCTTTTTAATGTCTCAATAATTGATTAAAACAACGCAGAAATATTAACGCACAAATATTAAAATTGTTATTTGGTTTTTTCGTATGCTCACATTCAACAATTGCACCAAGATGACGTCACGCACACAGCTCATTCTGTCAAAATCACAAAGAGCGGATTAGCGGTACCGCGATTGGCGCAATCTCTATTTCTCTCAATCGTGCACCTCAAGCATGTAGAGCGCCGATCTGAGAGCGGTGACAACACACACATACATACATAGTACATATGTATATGCCCTGCAGTGAAAACCCAAACCAGTTAGAAAAAATACTAGTTCATAAACTAGTATGTGCCTACCAGTTCGACATTTTCGAAGAACTGAAGCGTTCAGCGACATCTGCCTTTGAATTGCCAAAGCCTAAAATAAAACGCAATTAATAACATTTCTTACAAATGTCGGCTGTGGCGTCACGTGAAGACTACTGGTTCTGGGATCGCAGGTTCGAGGCCGCTTTGAGGTCGTTAAGATTTTTAAAGTTAGATCAATGTAAGTAGGAATAATTATTTCAATTTAAATATAAATAACAAACTTAAAAATCTAGTTGCATTACAAAAAAAAAGAAAGAAATATATGGGAAGAAATACTTGTGCCATAAAAAAATTGTTTAAAAAATATATTTTTTTGTTAAATCTAAGAATAACAAAAAAAACACCCTAAATAAAAAATATAAATAAAAGAAATATTATAAAAAAAAATTTAAAAAAAAATTCCCTGCACCAGGGCTTGAACCTGGTACCTCAGGCATACCACGCGAGTGCTTTGCTCTGTCGGCCATTGCGACTGTTGAAGCGCCGCGAGCAAAAAGGCATACTAATGCTTTTCATAGGGGATGAATTGCCAGACTATCTCCTCAACAGGTATGATGCTACTAGTATTTCTACTAGTAGATGCTGATGCATAGCCTGACAATTGACATCTCGTAGGACATCGCAATATTAAAAATANCCTCAGTGTAGGTTTTGCCGAGTGAAGTAAGAATCGAGATACGAAATTTTTGTCAAACACCCACACAATCTTGATAATAAATAATATTTTTGGCAATATAACTCAAAAATTTGTGCTTTACCTTTTCTTAATTCAGCTTTCACCGATTTCTCCTTGTAGTGAGCGCAATATTATGAAATAGTTTGTCATGAAAATTTGAATATCTCATTTAATTTTTAGCCGACTTTGTAAAAATAAACATCAGTTTTACTCGATATTAAACATACTTTTCTCTTAAATTTTTTTAAAGTTTATAGATATAAACATAGACCCATCATTCGAAAGGTCTAAACTCGGTTGAGAAGCAACTCATTTACAAGCTTATAAGAGCACAAATGTTTGAGTAGCTATCACAAAATGGTATCGCGTGTCGCATCGCTCTAATGTGCATTGCGCGCATTTCATATCGCATATCGTATCGCACTAATGTGCACCGTGCCTAAAAACATAGTGCAGCGAATAAAAATCCTTCGGTTACGCTGGCTTGGCCATGTCGTTCGAATTGACACCGACGCTCCAACTATGAGCGTATTCAACTCGGAACCCGCTGGTGGCAGAGGAAGAGGGAGGCACCCTCTGCGTTGGAAAGTCCAAGTGGAGAAGGACTTTGGACTCGGCCGATATGGCTTAGGCGGTTACAGCGCCAATAGATAAAAAGAAAATTAAAAATTCCTTGAGTGTAGGGGTGTACATATGTACATTAGAGTGGTCCAAAAAACAATAAAGCCGCAATTTTAATGCCGAAATACCGTAAAAATTTCTTACACATGTAACAATTTTTTCATGGTAACTATATTTTATAGGTCCACCAAAATGCCGAGAAAATGCAATGGGGCCAATAAAATAATCTTTGGTATTAAAAAATCGTGAAATAAAAAATTGGATTTTATTATTGGAAGTCTTCTGAAGAGAACCAGAGTTGTTTTCCCTAAATAAAATACATGGAAAACTTTGAGCGCTTTGAGACTCTACAATTTCAATATTTTTTCGGGATAGAACAATCCTAATTGGTGGCATTAAAATTCCGACTTTACTGTTTTTGTACATACATACATAGTTAAATACAAAGAAAAGCTATACATTGTTCGCATAAACTAGCAAAAACTTTGTAAAAAAACATTTTTAGATTTAAAGGTCAAAGAATCGGGGCCACTCAATGAAATGGCAAGTGAGAATGGAATGTAGTGACACATAATGCACCACGAGGTTGATGAAGCTGTTCGTTCTCTTGCTATTGGCTCGAGGCGTTCCTCCTGCCCAATGCATATCAGCAGATGTAGGATGTATGCTCGTATGTTTCCGAACTACATAAGCTTTACATTTGCATGTAAACATTAAATTAATTGAATGGGCTGAGTAGAGTGGCATGCAGTCTGATGAGCAGTGTTGCTGAGTAAAATAAAGCAAGTGAAGTGTTTCGGTGCGAATTGAAAAATTCCGATCATTCATACACTGATATATATATTTTTTTATAGTTTTTTAAGAAAAGACAGAAATCTAATCGAAGAAGAAATATTTTACGTTCATATATGTATGTATATGTACATATCGTCACCTGAAATGCAAAATAACGTAACAACATCGTCACTGAAATGCAAAAAGTCGTAACTTATAAAATACTCAAAATTCACTTTTTGATTGCTATGATGGATTTCATCGAATTACAACTCTCCACATCTTTACGTTATTTTGCATTTCAGGTGACGATATGTAAATACATATTTACATACTTATCATAATAATCAACGACAGCGGAGCGTCACCGTATTCCAAGTGTTACTATGCTGTAGGCTTTATCTCGATTCCCATAGATTAAGTTCAACCAAACTTATGTATATGAAAAACTTAATATTTGGTGCGACCCACTTTTTCTATGTGTTAGGCTAAACTTCTCTTTCAATTTGTGACGTCTGTTTGGGTGTTGTCTTAGAAAGGGGAGAGACCAACCGACTTACGTTAATGAAAATATTTCTTATGACAGAAGGCTTGAAATTGCCTGCCGAGGTGTGGCCGCAATTAAAGTAAAACTGTTTCTATCATTTTTACTTTCTGTTGACGAGACATCAACCTGGGCATGAATCACGTAACTTGAAACGATAGTCGTTCAAACGATACTGACAAAACGACGCCGCCAAAACACTAATTTATGCATTTGTGCTGCTGTTACGTGTTACTGTTACTGTTACATGGAGCAAAACTAGAATCGAGTTGACGATATCGCAGAAACGCTCAACCAATTTTTGATTTTAATGAAGCAAGACAATTTCGACGCGATATCGTCCAGACGATTGTCGTCATACGTGATTCATGCCCTGTATCGAACTGTGTGACTGTGCGCACCTCTTTAAATTAGGCTACGGCGGCCGGAGATATTGCGCTTTTAAATGGTTTTCATTTAAGTGATCGTGGCAGCACTGCTGGAGAGCTATTGTGAGTGCGTTTAATGGGTAATTCCTCTGTGAGTATATTTGTACCACGCACATGTGCACATACGCACTGGGATGTATGAAGAGCACATGTCGTGTGCATGACTCGCCATTGGACTTTGGACTCACAAGGCTGGGAATTGCCTAAACAAAAAATATAAATAAAATGCAGCAATGTGACTGAGGCATCTAAGCTAAGACAAACATGTGCGCCAGACAGACAAAAACGCAAGTGAAATAAAAAAGCTCACTAGGCGAACGACTAGCCAGCGAGCAAAGCATAAACAAACCAAAACAACACAAGGCAAAACAAAATATTAAATACAAACAGAATACAGAGTAAGCAAGATTTTCCTTGTGTGATTTTATTTATAGCGCAATCTTTATTGATACAACCCATAAAAACTTAAACTTTTTTGCAGACTTCTGCTTTTACTTTTGCAAGTGTTTATTTTGTATTTAATAACAAAAAGTTTATTTTAGGTATATAAATATTGATTGTGTGCACTAATATATATTACGAATGGTTTTCCGATCTAGTTTTGCTCCGTTTTATTTGCCCACTAATCACCTGTAGGAAAAATCACCCACTAAAGCCGGCCGGCAACAGTTTGATTAAGGCCGTACCTATAATTGTATATATGTACATATATGCATATGTAATGTATATGTATGTACACATTTGCACAGCGGCAAGCGCATTTCAAAGTCCATCAACCAATTGGAGAATACGAATGAAATTGCCGCCAGATCGCTTTAGTATATGCCATAAAAATGCTGATATTTCTTGCAATAATTGCCGTACATACTTATAAAATTCTAATTAATCTTCCACCATGACTGACGAGAGGGGGGAAGCGGGGGGATTCCGCCCCGGAGTTTTACTGTAAACTGAAGTTTTCTTAAAAGTTTTACTATCCTTGACTAGTTGTAACTAAGGTAACACATCGGCCAAAAATATTTAAAAAAAAAAGATCAGTCCAGGTCCTCGTCTTAACCGGCGGGCTGCGTTGGAGCAGATTCAAGTTGAAAAAAAGTTAAAAACTTTAACAGGCCTATTCTGCGTTGGTAACAAAAATTTTGTTACCGGTTAGAAGAGTTACTGTAAATTTTTAAACCCTTTACGTATTCTCCACACTCTTGTAACCGGTAAATTTTGTTACCATCTCATGAGCAGTGGTGCGATTCACTACGAGATTTTAACACCTCTTGTTATTGTTAAGTCAGCTAAACGACAATTACAAAATATTGCCCCGTGAAATATGCAACACCAGAATTTACACAAAGCTCCATAGCTGAATTGCTGAACAAATTAAAACGTTACCAAGGTAAATAGAATTGCGGTTACAAGAATTGGTGACAATTGTTGGTAACAAAATTAGCTTGTTACAAAATGTTCGGTTACAAGCAGAATAGGCCTGTAAATATAATATCCGTTTTGATTTTATTGAATTGAGTTTAATAAATAAATATAAAATATTAATAATTAGCAAAGCAAAGCAGACCCACATTAACTGCAATTGTATGTATCATCAGCTAATAAATACGTATATATGTATATATGTACCGAATTTGAAAATAAGTAAATATTGTAAGGAATTTTAAAAGAGCACTGAAAAGGGGAAAATTATAAGTAAAATTGTAAATAGGGCACAAAAAATTTAGGTATTTAGGCGGGTTGGGTAAATAAGCGGGGAGGTACTTAAGAGAGGGATTTTCTTCTGATTATATTAAAAAATTCACGGTGTCCAAAAATGTTGGTTACTTAAGCGGGTTAGGTACTTAAGCGGGGGGGGGGTACTTATGCGGGTTTCACTGTAGTAGGAAACCGGGAGGACCTAGTCCATGAAAGTCGCTCTTTCATATAACTGGGCTCTTTAGTAGTCATGACTTTATGCAATAACGTTAAACACCTGACTTTGAGTATGTCATCAAAAGCTATAGAGGAGATTTTCAACGCGAATTCAGAAATGTGCTCATTTCGTTTAATGCCAAAAATATATCGCGCAATGTTGTTGTACGTAACATTTAGTTTCCTACTACATACAAATACTATCACAGTCAGCAAACAATTCACAACCATATAATAACGTCGGTAGCAAGTATGTTTTGGCCAGTAACAATCGAATTTTCAACGGTGTANAAGAGTTACTGTAAATTTTTAAACCCTTTACGTATTCTCCACACTCTTGTAACCGGTAAATTTTGTTACCATCTCATGAGCAGTGGTGCGATTCACTACGAGATTTTAACACCTCTTGTTATTGTTAAGTCAGCTAAACGACAATTACAAAATATTGCCCCGTGAAATATGCAACACCAGAATTTACACAAAGCTCCATAGCTGAATTGCTGAACAAATTAAAACGTTACCAAGGTAAATAGAATTGCGGTTACAAGAATTGGTGACAATTGTTGGTAACAAAATTAGCTTGTTACAAAATGTTCGGTTACAAGCAGAATAGGCCTGTAAATATAATATCCGTTTTGATTTTATTGAATTGAGTTTAATAAATAAATATAAAATATTAATAATTAGCAAAGCAAAGCAGACCCACATTAACTGCAATTGTATGTATCATCAGCTAATAAATACGTATATATGTATATATGTACCGAATTTGAAAATAAGTAAATATTGTAAGGAATTTTAAAAGAGCACTGAAAAGGGGAAAATTATAAGTAAAATTGTAAATAGGGCACAAAAAATTTAGGTATTTAGGCGGGTTGGGTAAATAAGCGGGGAGGTACTTAAGAGAGGGATTTTCTTCTGATTATATTAAAAAATTCACGGTGTCCAAAAATGTTGGTTACTTAAGCGGGTTAGGTACTTAAGCGGGGGGGGGGACCTTATGCGGGTTTCACTGTAGTAGGAAACCGGGAGGACCTAGTCCATGAAAGTCGCTCTTTCATATAACTGGGCTCTTTAGTAGTCATGACTTTATGCAATAACGTTAAACACCTGACTTTGAGTATGTCATCAAAAGCTATAGAGGAGATTTTCAACGCGAATTCAGAAATGTGCTCATTTCGTTTAATGCCAAAAATATATCGCGCAATGTTGTTGTACGTAACATTTAGTTTCCTACTACATACAAATACTATCACAGTCAGCAAACAATTCACAACCATATAATAACGTCGGTAGCAAGTATGTTTTGGCCAGTAACAATCGAATTTTCAACGGTGTAAAGTACTGAATGCCCCATAAAGTCCGAAGCATGCCATATACTTTGCCAATAGTGCTAAGAATGTGGTTATTCCACGTCAGAGTTCTGTTGAGAATTATTCCTAGATTTTTTTGCAGTGTCCACGTATTTTATCACAGAATTGTTCAGTTTTACCTCGTTGTAGTCGTCAAGTTTTAAAAGTTTCTTATAAATAACAATGCACTGGGATTTGCTCGGATTAAGGACTAAGCTATTGTCCGACGCCCACTTATTCAAAGAATTGAAGTCACTATTTAAGTGAGTTGTACATGTGTTGACGGATACAGGGGGACAACTAAGATACAGTTGGACATCGTCTGCGTAAACATGGATATTACTATATTTTAACACAGTTGGAAGGTCATTAATATACAACACGAACAGTAATGGACCAAGAATTGATCCTTGCGGAACACCATTAGCAATAGGCAGGGAGTTTGAAACACTTTCACTTACACTTACTGATTGAGAACGGTCAAGAAGATAGGAATGTACTAGGTTTACTGCCGACGTTGTGAAATTAAACAGGTTGTCAAGTTTTAAGCACATTAGTGTATGGTCAACAGTGTCAAAAGCTTTCGAGTGATCAAGCAGAGTTAAAAGTGTTACGTGATTTTGGTCAATATTTAGCCTGATGTCGTCTGAGACTTTTACGAGGGCTGTAGTGCAACTTCTATTTGTTCTAAAACCCGATTGGTGCGGGCTCATCAAGGAATTATTTGATACGTAAATGTTAATTTGCTTGCTCATTATTCTCTCCAGAACCTTAGATAAGAAAGGAAGTATCGCAATAGGTCTATACTCGCAAATTGTCTTTTTAACAGGGATGATTTTTTCCCTCTTCCAGCGGTTTGGAAAGTTAGACGTGGTCAGAATAGTATTAAATGCGTAAGTAATATAAGTCAAAATTTTGGGCAGTAAGCACTTAAGGAATTTTGGATGCACACCATCAATACCCATGGCATTTGATTTAATACTAAGTATAGACTGGACGACATCAAAATCATCAACACATCTAAAACAGAAACCAGGCACAGAGACATTCTTACTGACAACAAATATTACTATTGCTATTAACGGATACTTGGACAAATTTCTCATTGAGCTCATTCACATTTATTGATTCATTGCTCAAATTGTTTTTATTGCCAATCCCGATTTCGCGAATATGCTTCCATGTCTGCTTAGAACCTACGGCAGAGCTAAATTTTTGTTAATAGTAATTTAATTTTTGTGACTTGATAGCTTTGGTTACTTCCCTTCTTATGGTTTTATAAATACTCCTTATAACTGTTCTTAGACTTGGATTGGTTCCATTTTGTATATGCTTTATTCCGCCTGTAAATTGATCTTTTTATTATAGTCCGACCGATTAATCGGCATCGGCATCGGCATCGGCAAGTATCGGCACAAAATTTAGCATCGGCATCGGCACTTTTTTGCCGATTCTTTGCCGATTCTTTTCCGATTATTTGAAATTGCTTTTCATATGGACTTTATACTTTATTTCAGTTGAATACCCTTTATCTTGTCTCAAAAATTTTTCATTTGAATTGTCCTGTAAAAGTTGTGTTTCTTTCTCACATTTTGTTCTGATTATTCTCTTNGTCACATTTTGTTCTGATTATTCTCTTTTGTCTCTCGTATATATATGTTGACGTTTGATTTTTCAATAGAAATTGGCCATAAATTCGCGCTTTTTGTAATTCCTGGTAAGCAAGTGCAATTTATTATCAGTTAAATCTTACAAACTTTTATTTTTTTAGGAATAATGGCTCAGGCAAACCCTATTTGGAAGTTTTTCCGAAGAAATTCGAGCACAATAAAGTGTGAAATATGTTCAAAGGCAATATCTCTTGGTAACGTAAATAAGAGGCGACAAACCACAGCCAACATCAAAAAGCATTTGGAGACAGCTCACAAAAATGAGTGGAAAATTTACCTTAATGATGAATTTTTAGCTGTTTTTATGAATTAATACATTTGTTTGTAATTTTTTACGGAATTTCCCCATAAGCCGATTAATCGGCATCGGCATCGGTACCTGAAAAAAAACTGAAATCGGTCGGACTCTACTTTTTATATCGTTGTTGAACCATAGATGGCTTCTAACTCTATTTGACCTAGTTACAAGCGGTACAAAGTTATTAAAAAGTCTGCTGATGTTAGCTTGAAGAAAGCATATCTGCTCGTCTGCCAAAACCATACTTTGAACAGATTTCCAGTTGATAGCATCCACAGCCACCTCAAGAAGGTCATATTGAATATGCATGAAGTCGCGATATGAATATTGCAGCGTATCATACGTAAAACTAAAATCATAAATAAGAAATATAAGATCATGTTTTGAAAAGCAAAATCTGACTGATTATGACTATTTCTGACCAGTCCGGACTCGTGCGGGATCGCAACTATTTATTTGACCAGCGCAGGGTACACCAAATTTTGATTACAGTTAATACTCTTTCCCGCAGCTTATGTGGTGACACACAGTAGTGAAAACGGTCAATCTAGGTGGACATTCGAAAAAAAAAATGTATGTCAACAGAACGACTAATAGACTTTGCACCGTTTCAACCATAGTTGGCGAGATATAAACTTCATTAAAAATGAGATTTGATGCATTAAAACTTGTAAATATGTCCCTCTTTCCAACGTAGAAACGGTTCGCAGTTCTGTACAAAGTTCAGACCGTGTAGCATATTGTGCTGTAAAGCAGTGGTATTCAATTGTTCTGTTCTTAGTGCACTTAGCTGTGGTAAGTACATTAGGGGTCTTCCCTTAAACAACTAAAAGCCTCGTAAACTTCGTAAAGCTCGTAAATTTACGAACCTCGTAAAAGAACTGTCAAAATTTGTATGAAGCTCTATTTACGAGCCCCTCGTAAATTTACGAGGCAAATTTAGATTTAGATTTAAAGATGCATGATAAAATAATGAAAATAAATGAAAAAATAACACGCGAATAAAATGAATGCATTTGATCCACTAACTGTGTTGACTTAGGTTTTCTGCAAATTTTCGGCATTTTTAATTGTATTTTATCCAAAAGTGATAAAAGAAAAGATGGTGGGATGTTATGGGAAATAATACGAAACAAAAATTGCTTCACAAAATCCTGGTCGATCTGTCAAACAGTCACTTAAAGCACCTATTTACACCTTTTCACAAAGGGGGCGTTTCCATAAAAGCCTCGTAAACTTACGAGTTTTACACGGTTTAAGACTTTACGAGTTTAAGGGAATACCCTAAATGTGTGCAGTCAGTTAATATATTCCGAAAAATTTTGAATTTTTCGGTAGGTTTACGAAAAGTTATGCTTTAAATAACTGTAAAACTAAATTTTTGCCATGACGAAACTTTTTTCTCCGTGTCTCTTCGCCTCCCGAATCTTATAGATTTGAAGTTTAAGATCTACAGAGTATGCATAGGGCTAAGATATTAACCCTCATCTCCTCCTCAAAAAACTTACGTTGCCTACCCTCGTGCGTGTGCCAGCTGGCTCTAAGAAATGAAAGAGTAAAGCTACCAAGGATTTGAATGTTATTTTTTCCTGTTTGGATTATTTTTCTCCTATTGGACTTTGAATTTATAGATATGTACATTAGGGTGCCCACCGATTTTTTTTTCAAGACCCTACACCCTAATTTCTTATAATTTTAAGAGAAATATTATTGCCAATTTTGATAGATTTTTTAAAAATAATTTAGAGGTCGGGACTTGTTATTTTAGGTCAAAAAGTAAGGTTTTGTAGATTTATCTGTTTTTGAGTAACTAGTTTCCATTCAATTCCTCAGACTTGGATTGTCGGGATTTTTCGTCGGTCAATTTAAAAAAAAAATGTTTCTTATTTTTTAAGTTTTGACCATCACTTATTTCCACAATTTCAAAATATGTAGTTCGCTCGTTAGCAAAAAAGTGGTTTTTCAAGAAATTTGCAGAAAATGGGGGTGGCACTGCCCACTTATATGATATAAGCGTATCTCAAAAACTACTTGACGGATCTCGACCAAATTTGGTATCTATATGTACACATTGCTGCTTAAGCGTCATATTGAAAAACCTGAGTTTTTTTTTAATTACCGTTAGGTTGTAGAAACCCGTGGTTTTTGTCCGATTCCAAACATTTTCAAAATGGCGCTTAAAAAGCCAAAGCGCGATGTGTATACCAAATTTGGTCGAGATCGGTGAAATAGTTTTTGAGATACACATATGTGATATAAGTGGGCAGTGCTACACCCATTTTCCATAAATTTTTTTCCTATTTATATTTTATTACTCTTTTACCTCTATAAATCTAGATATTTTACTAAGGATGGCGTTCACAAAAATTACAACTTTCGAGACTCTATTTTTTGCCACCCTCCGCCCAGTTTGCGTCACATCGGATCAGCGCTGCAGCTTATACAATAACGGTGAATTATCTTAGGAAGATACTCATAAATTTTCAGGTGGTTTCGGGTATTTCTTTAGAAATTATGAGCAAAGTCCACCTAGATTGGCCGTTTTTACCACTATGGGCCGTCCTAAAATTTTTTCATATTGCTGAAACCGAACCTCGTTCCTGAACAAAAGATAACTACTATCGATGTCAAGGTAAAGAATCTTGAAAGCTTCTTTGTTAATTTGTAGATTCTATGTAGCCAGTGAAATCGGATTCTTAATGAATGCAAAACAATTTCACGGTTTGGTAGATACATACCTCGCCGACTATCCCAGTCAGTCGGATGTGAAAACGTACGAAAGTATTACCCGTAAAGTTTGATGTGAATTGCACCTACGAAGAATTAAACTTAAATAATCCCGTTTTAGGTGGTCATGGACTCTTTCATAATAATAGGTCGCTTCACTGCGTTTCATCAAAAATCATAATAAACCTTTAGATTTACTGTTTGGAATCATTCACTTAAAGTACGTATGTACATACATACATACATATATATATTGAACGATTATGGCTTCCGATTCTACAATTTGTCTGCCTCCGTTTGATTTGCAGAATGTCATCCATTCATGAAATTTGGAAACATTTTTTCCGAACGTTTGTAACAAGGCGAATTAATATGAGCCATTCTTTTTTAAGTCGGACGGATTTCGTAAAAAAAAATTATTTCATGTCTCCCATTCGCTCCAATTTATTTTGTGGGTTCTATACATGAAATAAGCTAACACGTGTTCGAGGAATATTTTTCTTCTTTTCATCTTCGAAAATATGATCTGTCAAAGCTTGCATTTTTTCGTGATTCTGACTTATCATTTACTTCTTCAAATCGTTATATCTCGGGTTGTACTCCTTGGTTAGTCAGAATCAAGAAAAAATGCAAACTTTCAGAGATCATACATATCTCCAAAGAAAAAAGCGAAAAAAAAATTCCTCGAAGACATGTTAGTTTATTTCATGTATTTGAAGCCAATCGAAAGTGTGACACCAAATTTGGTGTCCAATATGAGGTAATAGCAGGAGTACAAAAACAAAAATTTACATGTATTGTGTTTTTGCTTTGGCGGCATAAACTGTCAAAATCTGTAAGAGTGTGTGGAAATGCAAACAAAATTTTTGGGTTGACATGAGAAGCCGTCAGGCGAAACATATACACAAAATCAGCTGATCTAGTAACACCACCTTATATAAATTCGCCTGGGTTTGTAATGCTTCATGTAACAACCAGAATTAAAAAAAACTGATGTTTATAATTTTGCCTTACGTATATGGCTGAGAATTCGTAAAATGGATCACTTTTTTCCGCCATGTGAAATATAATTCCTTTTGAAAATAAGGGGTCCTAAACATTTACACATTGAGGGATTCACAACGGTGTCGTACTTAAGTGTCGTATTGTTGTATGTCGTAAACTTTGAAAGCTTAAATAAATGTTTAGAGAACCTGAAACCTCAACATAGTATTTTTAACACTGCGAAAATTCATAATATGGCTTCGATGGCACTTTGCGAATCCCCGTAATATATTTTTTAGGCATTTAAAATTTACGACACACAACAATACGGCACTTACGACACCGTTGTGAAAACCCCAAATATGTATAACTGCCGGTTTCACCAGCAATTTAAATGGAAAATGATTTCTTGTTTTCTGTCAATTTCCATATAAAATTTAAAAAAAAAAATTAAAATCATTTCTCACTTAAGTTGTTTTCGTGAAATTGGCTGTAAGTATAGAAAATTAAAATAATGTGCTTTTAACCGATTAAGAACATTGAAAAAAGATATACATAAATACGTTTATACCAACTAGTACCGCCCAGTTGCCGAAATTCGACATTTTTTTTTATACACTTTGAATTTTACAGGAAAATTTAAAATCGAATTATTAACGTTAATACCGGATTGATTAATGCTAATTCTACCAAATCTCCTCCTTAGTAGCTTTTGAAAATAGGCCGAAAAAGGAACCTCGATTTTCATTTATAAAAAATATGCATATGTATTTGTATGTATAGATGAGATGTTCATCACTGACTAATACGCCAAACATATACCAATAAGTTTTTAGATTATATTTGTCGAGAGCCTCTAGGAGGTTAAAAACTAAATTTCCCTCATCTGCATAAACTCTTTCTTTTATTCATCAGAATCGTTAACGTTTGAGAGCGTGTCTTGAAGGTTTACAACAAAAGATAATATTTTCTTCTCTAACGGCGGTTTCATACGGGTTTTTGTCAAGACTGCGCCAAAGCCAAATATTCATTCCTCACATGACTGGGCTACCAAGTTACACCAAATTTTTTGTTACTAATATGTGTTCTAAAAGTGAAAAAAATTTGATCATAAATATGATTTTTTAGGACATATCGGAAGACAAACACACTGATCCTTCTAAAAACTTTTGTACAAAACAACAATCATTCAATGCGAGTTTAAAATCTGGGAGAAAATGGTTCCCAATTGAATGATTCTTGCAATTTTATATGTGTATAAATGCAGGTGTATAAAATTCCATTACCAGAGATAACCGATAAGAGAATTTCAGTTTGTATGGGCGGTGCCACGCCTTCCTTTCCAAAATCGACCACTCTTCGCCGAAAGTACGGTATTGACAACATATGTTGCAGTGTCAAATTTCAGGACGTCAGCATAAGCAGTTCCAGAGATAAGCGATATGAGAACTGCAGTTTGTATGGGCGGTGCCACGCCACCTTTTCCAAAATCGACAACTTTTCGCCGTAAGTGCGGTATTGAAAACATATGTTACTGTGTCAAATTTTAGGACGTTAGCATAGGCGGTTACATAGATGACCGATAAGAGAATTTCAGTTTGTATGGGAGGTGCCACGTCCACTTTCCCAGTACCGACCATTTTCCACCGTAAGTAGGGTATTTACAATTTATGCATCTGTGCTAAGTTTCAATTCCTCAGCATAATTGGTTTTAGAGATATAGTGGTTTTCGCATTTTAGTCTATATGTAAGATGCCGCGCCCCCTATGTATCGGGATTAATATTTCTGGATTAGAGGAAGTTATAAAGTGCATGTTTCAATGAAATCGAGCGAACGGTGCCTTCAAAAAGAGGAATTGCAAAATTCTCTTGTGGTGTATTTATATATAGACTACTATCGCCCAGTTGTCGAAATTCGACATCTTTTTTCATACACTTTTGAATTTTACCTGTCACCAATACTAACTCCTTTAAGCGAATTTTTATTTTGAAGTCCACCAGCATAATTTATAGCGAATTTAAAGGAAAACTTAAAATCGAATTATGAATATCAATACCGGATTGATTAATGCTAATTCTACTAAGTCTCCTAAAAATTTCTTCAGTCGCATTTGAAATTAGACCGAAAAAGGAACCTCGATTTTCATTTATAAAAAATATGCATATGTATTTGTATGTATAGATGAGATCTTCATCACTGACTAATACGTCAAACATATACCAATTCAGACTGTAAATAAGTTGTTCCATTATATTTTCCTGAAAGCCTCTTGGAGGTTAAAAACTAAATTACCCACACCTACATAAACTATTTATATTTTTTTCATCAGAATCATTAACGGTTGAGAACGTATCTTGAAGGTTTACATCAAAAGATAATATTTCCTTCTCTAACAGCGGTTTTGCACGTGTTTTTATCAAGACTGGGCCAGAGCCCAATATTTTTTCTTCGCAAGATTGGGCTACCAAGTTATACCAAGTTTTATGTTACTAATATGTGTTCTAAAAGTGAAACAAATCTGATCATAAATATAATTTTTAGGATAGCTCACAATCCCTGCGTAACCTATCGGAAGACAAACACACTGATCCTTCTAAAAATTTTGCACAAAACAACAATCATTCAATGTGATTTTTAAACCGGGAAGAAAATGGTTCCCAATTGAATGATTCTTGCGATTTTATATGTGTGCAAATGTAGGTGTATAAAATTACATTACATTATAATAAGTGGTTCCAGAGATAAGCGATAAGAAAATTTCAGTTTGTATGGGCGATGCCACACCCCCTTTCCCATTATATACCACGTTTCGCTATAAATACGTTATTGATATCATAAATAGCTGTATCAAATATCAGGGCGTTAGCATAAGTGGTTCCAGCGATACGCGATATAAGAATTTCACTTTGTATGGGGGTGCCTTGCCCCCTTTTCCAAAATCTACCACTCTTTGCCGTAAGTACGGTATTGACAATATATGTTGCTATTTCAAATTTCGGGACCTTAGCATAAGTGGTTCCAGTGATAAGCGATATGAGAATTTCAGTTTTTGTGGGCGGGACCACGCCCCCTTTTCCGAAATTTGCCACTTTTTGCCGTAAGTACGGTATTGACTACATATGCTGCTGTGTCCAATTTCAGGACGTTAGCTTAAGCGGTTCTAGAGATAAGGGCTATAAGAATTTCAGTTTGTATGGGAAATGTCTCACCCACTTTCTCAGTACCTACCATTTTTCACCGTAAGTAGGGTATTTACAATCTATGCATCTATGCTAAGTTTCAGTTCCCCAGAATGATTGGTTTTAGAGATATAGTGGTTTTCACATTTTAATCTATATGTCAGATGCCACGACCTCTATGTATCGGGATTAACATTTCTGGATTAGAGGAAGTTATGTCCTTTAAATTGGTGTATGCTTCATTGAAATCGCGAACGGTGCCTTCAAAAAAGGGATTGCAAAATTTTCTTGTGGATCACTTATATATAGATCATGTATAACAATGTCATGCAAAAAAATTCGCATTGAAAATTTTATTTTCACAAAGTTCTTTAACCCTGAAAATTTCAAGTCATTTGATAAACTAAATTAACATTCTTTATTTCCTAAATTAATATTCGTTTTCCTGACACGCGGAGCACCAAAAATTAACCATTCGCCACTCGTAATAAAGTGAAATTGAGGAAACAGATGAAAAAAGTTGTGTTTGGATTACGAGTGCCAGATTTGTGTGACGCAAAACCGGGACCATTTTTTGCTAAATGTCCTAAACACCTCAACGTTTCACTTTTTGCCTCTTTTTATTATGAATGTGGAATGGAATTTGGCCGTCCTCTCTAGCAATAGTAAAAACACTGTAACTACTAGGGCCCTAACCTTTTTTGAATTTTGATAATTTTGTGAACACATAAAAAATTCACGCGGGCAGGTGCGATAGAAAACAAGAACGAAATTAATAAGTAAGAAAGTCTAAGTTCGGGCGGAGCCGAACATTAAATACCCGGCGCAAGTATTAAATATATGTTTTTTCACCTTTCCGAAACCTTCCGCTAGATGGTAAGCCGGGGTGTATCAATTTTGAGTAAATTAGCGTCCTTCAATTTCGAAATATTGAAGTTTCAAGCATTTCTGAAATTTACCGTTATATGAGAAGCGGCCGTTATTTTAGTCCGATTTCAATAATTTTCAACGTTTTGCTTATATGTGGCAAGCACAATAACCACACCGAGTTTGGTACAAATTGGTAGAACG